>NW_007728839.1:124925-216842 GCF_000696425.1 Galeopterus variegatus
TAGACTGACTAAATAAATAAAAAAAATCAGAAATGCAAATGGAGACATTAAAGCAGATAGCACCGTAATACAAAGTATCATCAGAGATTATTATAAACAACTATATGCCAATAAATATGATAACCTAGAGGAAATGGATAAATTCCTGGACACATATGCCCTCCCAAGACTGAACCAAGAAGAAATAGAAAACCTAGATAAACCAAAAACACACAAGATTGAGTAAGTAATAAAACATCTTCTAACAAAGAAAAGCCCAGGACCAGATGGCTTTAATGCTGAATTCTACCAAACATTTAAAGAAGAGCTAATCCCAATTAAACTATTCGAAAAATTTAAAACTTAAACTATTTCAGAAAATTGAAGTGTATAGAATTCTTCCAAACTCATACTATGAGGCCAGCATTACCTTGACACCAAAACCAGGAAAGGACACAACAAAAGAAGAAAACTACAGGCCAATATCCCTAGTGAACACAGATGCAAAAATTCTCAGTAAAATACTAGCAAAGCAAATCCAAAAGCACATCAAAAGATTATACACCATGATTAAGTGGGATTTATCCCAGGGATGCGAGGATGGTGTAACATAATGCAAATCAATAAACATAGTACATCACATCAACAGAATGAAAGAAAAAAAAATGATCATCTTGATAGATGCAGAAAAAGTATTTGATAAAATTCGACATTCCTTTATGATAAAGACTCAACAAATTATTCATAGAAGGAAAGTATCTTAATACAATAAAGCCTGTATGTGACAAACCCACAACTAACATCATACTTAACAGGGAAAAGCTAAAAGCTTTCTACCTAAGAACTAGAACAAGACAAGGATGCCCAATCTCACCACTACTGGAATTCCTAGCCAGAGCAATTAGGCAAGAAAAGGAAATAAAGGGCATCCAAATCGGAAAGGAGGGAGTCAAATTGTCCCTGTTTACAGATGAAATGATTTTATATAGAAAGAAAACTAAAGACTTGACCAAAAAACCCCTAGCCCTGATAAATAAATTAAGTAAAGTTGCAGGACACAAAATCAACATGCAAACATTAGTAGCTTTTCTATACACCAACATTGAACAAGTAAAAAAAGAAAACAAGAAATAGAAAATTCAAAAATGTATATGGAACAACCAGAGTCCCACAAATATCTAAAGCAATCCTAAGCAAAAAGAACAAAGTGGGGGCAGGGGGTCATAATCACACTCCCTGACTTCAAAATATAGTACAAAATGATAGTAATCAAAACAGCCTGGTAGTGGCACAAAAACAGACACATAGAACAATGGAACAGAATAGAGAATTCAGAAATAAATCCACCTACAGCCAACTGATTTTTGAGAAAGGAACCAAGAACATACCTTGGGGAAAGGATAGTCTCTTCAATAAATAATACTGGGACAATTGGAGATCCGTATGCAGAAGAATGAAACTAGACCCCTTTCTCTCACCCTATTCGAAAATCAACTCATAATGGATTAAAGACTTAAATATAAGTCCTGAAACTATAAAACTTGTAGAAAAAAACAGGGGAAACACTTTAGGACATAGATCTGGGCAATGACTTTATGAACAATACTTCAGAAGCACAGCAAACAAAAGCAAAAATTAACAGTGGGATTGTATCAAACCAAAAAGCTTCTGTACAGCAAAGGAAATGCCTAACAGAGTAAAAAGACAACCTGGAGAATAGGAGAAAATATTTGCAAGCTGTGCATCCAACAAGGGGTTAATATCCAGAATGTATAAAGAATTCAACTTAATCTTAAAAAAATCAAATTATTGATTAAAAAATGTTCAAAGGAACGGAATAGACATTTCTCTAAAGAACACATACAAATGGCCAACAGGTACATGAAAAAATGTTCAACATCACTGTCGTCAGAGAAATGCAGCTGAAAACCACAAATGAGATACCATCTCCAGGTAGAGTGGCTGTTATCAAAAAGACAAAATAACAAATGCTAGTGAGGACGTGGAGAAAGGGGACTCATATACATCATTGGTGGGAATGTAAATTAGTACAGCCACTGTGGAAATCAGTATGGAGATTTCTCAAACAAGTATAGATAGAACTACCATGTGATCTAGCAGTTCCACTACTGGGTATATAGCCAAAGGAAGGGAAATCAATAAGTTGAAGGGACGTCTGCACTCCCATGTTTATTAGGGCTCTCTCTATTCACAATACCGAAGAGTTGGAACCAACCTGAATGTCCTTCAATGGATGATTGGATAAAGAAAATGATGTGTGTACATATATATATACATATACACACACACACACAATGGAATGCTACTTTCGAGCTAGGGCTGGGACTGGAGCTCACAGACCTCTGAAGCCTATTGTCCAGACTGGGTCACAAATGCTTCACATGCAGATCTCCGAGCTAGGTAACTGGCAAAAAGGTCCTTGGAGCCATAGATTCAAGAGCATGGCTGCGTGGAGCGGATGCCCGAGGCACTAAATGCCAGCCAGGTGGCAGCACTGTACATGCACACTAACTCCACCCACACAACTCGTTTACAAAGAATGCGCTGCACCACCCCCAAACAGAACTAAGGCAAGGGGGCCTGATTAAATTATTCTATTTTCCCAACAATCCACCCATTCAGTGTCCCTCGCCATACAATCTACACATTCAGAATCTTTCTTGATGTTCCCTTAGTGAGGATAAATGACCCTTACACTTACATAACCTATTGTCTGTTCAGTATGCCTTAAGGCTCGTAGTTCTGTCCTTTTGACTATTAGCCGCATGTGTCCTGTTAGTAGTCACCATTGGTGTGATCCTCCATGGGAATCCTGCAGTCATACTGATGGGCAGTTCAATGCATATTCAGTAGATGATCACGCCAGTGTATGTATGTACCCAGTCGAGTCTGGTGCAGTGCCTCCAGCCAGAACGCTATGGGCCAAAAGACAGAAGAGTTATTGGTACCAATAGAGGAAGTTCTCGCCCCTCTGGTAAGACACATGCCAGTTTGCCATCCTGAGAAAGGATGGTTGCAGGAGTAGGTATCTTACCTGGCTTATGTTAACATACTTTATCCGCTAACACTGTTGGATCTGTGGGTTCTACATGTAACAGTATAGGGAAACTCATAATTGGCCATAATGATAATACAAATGTGCCCTTTGGAATAGAGCACTCATCTGGTCCAGGCCATGTTACCTTTACTCGAGGAGGCCAGGTACTTGTCACCCAAGGTGAGACTTGCAAGGCTTCCTCTAATCCTTTTCCCCAATACCCTATTAAACCTACCCAGCGTATGTGGGGGGGCTTATATTCTCCAAGGCCATTCCCATTGTACTGTCTGTCCCTGTTGCAAACAGGTTGGGGCCAGTAAGAGAAGATTTCCATTCTTGCCATATCCTGGTTTCAAAAGCTTATCTTTAGTAGTGATTTGCAGCTGTATAGGTGCTGCAGCCTCATGCAACAGAGCTTCCACTGCAGAGGGCCTTCCCTTGTGAGGTCTCTCATTTAGAATTCTGACTGTCAGCCATAATCACCGTGTCCACCCCTTCAGGGATGGGGGTTGGGCAGATATCCTTAGTCCCTTTTTTTTTTTTTTGTCTTTTTCGTGACCGGTAAGGGGAACGCAACCCTTGGTGTGGTGACACCCTCACCGCGCTCAGCCAGTGAGCATACCGGTCATTCCTATATAGGATCCGAACCCGCGGCGGGAGTGTCGCTGCGCTCCCAGTGCCGCACTCTCCCGAGTGCGCCACGGGGCCGGCCCTCTTAGTCCCTTTTTTAAAAGGCCATTGTACTGTTCAGTCATTCCCAGTGCATGGGGATGATATGGCACATGTAACTTTCACCAAATGGACTACTGGGAGGCCCACCTCTGAACCCCATGTCCAGTAAAGTGGGTTCCGTTATCACTCTCTATTATAACTACAGGCTGACCATACACAGCCGTAAGGCTATTCAGTGCCTTCACAGTGTTTACCTGCTCTGGGGCTTTACAAGGCCATACAAACAGACCAGTAACCGTATCAACAGCTGTGAGGATGTATCTGAAATTTTCTGACCTTGGCAGTGGTCCGACAAAGTCCACTTGTCATCGAGTCAGGGGCACCCTTCCTCGAATTATTTGCCCATCTGTATGGGGCACCTGCCGAGGGTGTGGACTCTCTTGAGCACACACTGGACAAGCACTACAGGCATTCACTACATCTTCCCATTTTATAGGCAGGGCACATCTTTGAGCTGACATCCACATGGTTTTACTGCCAGCATGCTGCATTTGTAGATGTAACCGCTGGACTACATCAGTAGCTGGTGCTCTCTCCAGCCATCTTACATTAGCCAAGGCATTGGCTTATCATTTCCTGGACTGGCTAAGGGGAAGAGTCCTGTGACATGGAAAAGAGTTACTTCTTTCTCATGCCCCAATTTCCATAACTCTTGCCACATGGCTTGTCCCCACAGGGGTCATGGCCTACTATCCACAGTTGGTAATTCCAAGTAGAAATCCAAAGGGTTAAACCTTTGTGCACAGCCCAGCTGTCAATACAAATGGTTAATGGCCCAGGCTCATTTTTTATCACCGTCCATATTGCTCTCAATTCAGCCCATTGACTGCTTTCTGTTCCATTTTCATACCACATGGTATCTGTTAAGGGCTGGACAGCAAGAGCTGTCCACCATGTGGAAGTTCCCATGCTAGAGCCACCTGTATACCAAGCTTGCTCTGTGATAGGTCCCTGTCCCTCATAGAAAGGTGTAGCCTCTACTTCCATGGGTAAGGGTTGTGCCAGTGTTTCCTCCATGACCTCTACTGGGCCTAGCACAGTTTGCAGCTCTTTGGACTGAGGACTCATTGACAGAATGCTCCTTTGTTCTGTATATGCTCCCCATTTAGACAAAGTGAGAGTCTGAGCTACACCCGTTTTAGGGTTGGTTGCCCAAATATGCAGCTAACCTGTTATGGGCTAACTCTGCTCACACACAACTTGTTTACAAAGAATGCGCCACACCACCCCCAATTGGACCTAAGGCGAGGGGGTCTGATTAATTTATTCTATTTTCCCCACAGCTACTCAGCCATTAAAAAAAAAAAAAAAAAAAGAATGACATTCTGCTATTTGCAGCAGCATGGATGTCGTCCTTACTAGGACTTTGACAGTTCCTGTGATAGCTTCAGTGGCTATCAAGGCAGAAACACAGCTGCTAACTGCTTTTCTATTAGGTTGTAGCACACTTCAGTGCCCTTCCAGAGCTGAGACCAGAATCCTACTGGTGTTCTGAATCGGTCTTGTCTCTGCCACAAACCCCATCCTAACCCCTCCTGGGTTATATGTACATCTAACTCAAAAGGCTTAGCAGGATCGGCCACTTGTAAAGCCTGTACTTGCTGTATTGCCCTTTTTGTAGCCTGGTAAGCTTGTTCTACTTCCTCAGTCCAATCCCAGAGGGCTCCTTTCTTTGTCAGTGCATATAGTGGGTGTGCCATTTGGGCCATGTGGGGTACAAAAGCTCTCCAATACCTCAAAAGTCCAAATATGTCTGTAGCTGAGCTATAGTTGTGGGTCAAGGGTATGCCTGTATCTTGTCTACAATAGCTTCTGGGATGATCCTCATCTTACCTGACCAGACCACTCCAAGGAATTTGACTGACAGCCCTGGTCCTTGCACTTTGGCTGTGTTCACGGCCCACCCACATTGTTTCAAGTGACTTAGCAGTGTTGGAGCTGCCTGGGTTAAATCTGCAAGAGAATGAGGGTTAACAACACGTCCTGTATCCACCAAGGCCAAAACTCTGCACATTTGTCCTTGACCAATATATTGACAATTCAACATGAGGCCTCCAGTCCTCACCTGCTCCTAAAAGATGAGCACCTTGGCCCGCTCCCTAATCGAAATGGAACATTTCATCCACCTCCTCGGGAGCAACCAAAAAAATCTTTTAAATCCACTGAGCATACCTTGCTACCTGTTTCCAGACATTTGGTGAAGTGCTTTTCAGGGCCCAATTGCTGCCACAAGGCAAACAGGACCGCATTTGGCTGCCAGTCAATTTTCTTTCTATCAACCCTGCTGCAAGCAAGTCAAGCAACATCTGCTTATGGCTAGTCTTGCTTGGTGCCTTCAGGATAAAATCCCGGGCATTTCTTGCGGGTTTGGTATTAGCTACCTTTTGGCCCCCTTTTGCTTGCCTGCTATTCTCTACTTCACCCAAGCTGGCTATCATGGTCCTTACTTCATATATAGGATGACCATTGTATGGGGCCAGTATGGCCATCAGTGACCCAAAGGACATTGACAGGGCATTTTGAAGCACTATGTCTCATGTTGCCTGTAAAATTTTCATTGTCCAGGCCACAGGTGTTCAGATTAAACATGGACTGCCGCATCCCCAGCTCTCGAATGATTTGGACCAGCTCAGCATACATTTGCCATTTACTAACAATCTTGGGCAGTTCTCCAGCATTTGCCCACATGGTTCAGGCAGCTGCATTCACCCAGTCCATCAAAGAGTAAGCACCTTGCCCTTGTGCATATCTGTGACTATTCTGTAGCTCCTGCCTCAGGGATGGGTGTATGGTAATGGAGACCAATTTCTGCATCTCCTCACCAGAGCACATCACACTGTCCACCCGTAGGTCCCATAACCATAACAGCCAAAAAGTTAGGGTCTCCCCATGTTTCTGCCTAAACTGTCTCCCCAAGTCAGCCTGCCCACTGGTTGTCCATCTGATCCCATAGGCTGCTTGTGTCTCATTTCTCGTGCATAACAGGTCATGCCTGGAGAGGCACGGTCTCTCCCAACTCACCACTGGGTTTGTCGTCTTCCCTGGTGTGAAGGGCAGGAGTGGCCAGTCACTGCACGTCATCCTCCAGGATAATCATCCGCACTTCTGACAACTCTGCTTTCTGCCGCAAATCTCTATCAGTTTGCAGCATAGTGAGCAGCAGCCAGGCTCCGGTCAGCAGAAAAGTGGCCACTGGGCACCACATGCTCAAGGATAGCCAGGTTTCCTCCCCCTCCCAAGGGGTTTTCTGCTGTAGTGCCTGGTCTATGCTGCCTTGCAGTACAGTGTGCAGCAACCAGATCCCGATCAACAAGAAAGTGGCCATAGGGCACAACATGTTCAAAAGTAGCCACATTTCCTCCTTCTTCCAAGAGCTTTTGGCTCCTGTACCTGCTCAGAATCCTGCTATGACTATGCCAGTTGTCGAGCTAGGGCTGGGTCTGGAGCTCACAGACCCCTCAAGCCCATTGTCCAGACTGTTTCACAAAACCCTTCACATGCAGGTCTCTGAGCTAGGTAACCGGCAAAAAGGGCCTTGGAGCCATAGATTCGAGAGCATGGCTGCAGGGAGCGGACACCCAAGGCAGTAAATGCCAGCCAGGTGGTGGCGCTGTTCATGCACACTAACTCTGCTCACACACAACTTGTTTACAAAGAATGCGCCACACCACCCCCAACTGGACCTAAGGTGAGGGGGTCTGATTAATTTATTCTATTTTCCCCACAGCTACTCAGCCATTAAAAAAAAAAAAAGAATGACATTCTGCTATTTGCAGCAGCATGGATGAGCTTGGAAAAAATTAAGTACAATAAGCCAGGCACAGAAAGAAATACCACATGTTCTCACTCACACGTGGAAGCTAAAAAAGTTGATCTCGTAGAAGTAGTGAGTAGAATGGTGGTTACTAGAGACTGGTAGGGGGAAGAGGAAGGGCAGGATGGGGAGAGAGGGTGATCAGTGGATACAAAATATTAGAGAGATAGGAAGAATGGGATCTAGTGTTCTGTAGTAGCATAGGGAAAGTACAATTAATAAAGTACTCTGTATCTTTAAATATACAGGATGTCAAGATGATGTTGAATGTTCTAACACAAAGTAACAAATGTTTGAGGTGATGGATATACTAAGCACCCTGTTTCGATCATTGCACACAGTATGAATGTACCCAAACGTATTGTACTGCATATATAAGACAAAGAGAGTAGAATAATGGTTACCAGAGGCAGGGAAAGGTAAGGGAGAGGGGCAGCCAGGGAAAGGTTTACCAACTGGTTCTTAGTTACAAAGTTACAGTTAGATAGGAAGAATAAGTTCTGGAGCCCTAAGGTGACAATAGCTGATGATATTATATTATATATTTTGAGATAGTCAGAAAAGAGGATCTTGAATGTTATAACCACAAAGAAATGATAAATGTTTAGGTGATAGATATGCTTACTATTCTCATTAGATCATTATATAATATATGCATGTGTTGAAACAACAGACTGCACCCCACAAACATGTACGAAGAGAAAAATAAATTTAAATTTAAAAAATGATTTTTTTAAAAAAGTAACCAACCAGCCAGTACCATCCAGTGACTTGTTTCATGTTCTAACTTGTTTAATGTCGTGGGCTAGAAGAAATGAGAAATTAAGTAGTTGTGGAAAGAGTACAAGAATTGGAGCAAAAGACAATTGTAAATGTTTAAGAAGGCATAACTGGTCATGGACCTTTTTTCCAAACTGATGCCCTGGTATATCTTACTCAATGGAAGAAGATCCTGAGCTTTGTGATGATTCTTTGTAAAATCATCAACTGTAGTTGTAAGGCCAGTAGAAATGTTATTGCTTTAATTTATTATAAGTTTGGGTGGGCAATACCTGAAGCAACTGTCATTTGGGAATCATCACAGAATTGTAGAAGAGCCTACTCCTAGCTGTTTAATAATATTTTTTCTAATTCAGTAATCACAGAAAAATGATATACTCTTCAACTTTTTTTAAGTAAATGGAAGAAAGGCAGCTGTCATGTGGTTGTTTATTATGTGAAAGTATTAGTGTGATGGGCACTTTTCCTATATGATCTCATTCAGTCCTCACTTCAGCTCTGTAAGTATTACCGTCTCTGCACAACTGAAGCTTAGAGGGCTTAGAGAGGATAATTTTCCCCAAATCATGCTTCTCGTACATAAGACCCGTGTGGCCTTACTTCCTGGCAAGCACTTTTCAAGCACTTCGCATTCATCCTTAGAACACCACCATGAGGTACGTACCTTTTCAAAGTCACACGGCTGATTAGAGCAGAGCTACAACTTAAAGCCCAGCAGTTTGGCTCCAGAACCCATGCTCCAGCATCCTGTCAGTTTCATCTAATCCCAGACTTTGTGCAGTTGGCCCTTTGTATCCAGGGGTTCTGTGTCTGTGGATTCAACCAACTGCAGATTGAAAATATTAAAAAAATAAATAAATAAAACGAGGGGTCTGTATGGAACATGTACAAACTTTTTTTCTTGTCATTATTCCCTAAACAATAGAGTATAATAACTATTTTCATAGCATTTACATTGTATTAGGTATAATAAATAATCTAGAGATGACTTAAAGTATACGCGGATATGTATATGTGATATACAAAGACTATGCCATTTTATGGGACTCGAGCATCCTCATGTTTTGGTATCCAAGAGAAGTCTTGGAACCAATCCCCTGTGGATTAGAAGAACTACTATATTTGCAAATGGAGAAACTGACAAGTGAATGAAAAAAATTATTTAATATTTTCAGGCATAAAAGTTTGCTATGCAGAATCGAGAGCAAATGCTACATGATTAAGGAGTAATTGGTTTTACCAATCCTCTGCAACTACTGTAGGGTATTTCCTGATGTGACATCTGCCATTGGTTAACTTAATCCACATTTAAAGAGTCAAAGAGATGGTTTTGAATAGCACCACAGATCTAAAACCTTGTATTCTGTGAGGAGACGTGCCTCCTCTGCCTGTTCTCTAGCTTCATGACTCATTAAGGCTATGTAAGATGAACATTGTGTAGAAGAAAAGCACTGCTTCTACCACATGTGGTATTCTCATCTGTAACACGGGAATACAGGACCACCACTTCCTCCTTTACAATAAGCAAAAAGTCTCTTCCGAAATTTTGATGACTGAGGAAGGGCTTTAGGGAAAACCAAATATACATTTTAATGTACATGTTATTCTTTAATGTAGATTTGTTTAGAGACTCAGTTAAGTCATAGTATTTCTCATTCTTTTGAAAAAGCTAGTGCTTACCTGAAGCTTTAATTATATGACTAGTTTGGGGATTTTTGTACAGATGAGGATTGTGCTGATGGCAGATTTTCCCAATTGAGTGACTTCTGGCATAAGTTTTGACAGTTAACTAATCTCTAAACTGCTTCAATTATCTTGTTTTCCATAGTGAGAAATTTAATTAAAACACTGTGCAGATTGTGAAAAGGTTATTTATGAAAATGCATTTTAAATATGAATTGAAAAGCCTAGGGACACCTTTTTATTTTAGATAAAAAGATGAAGGTGCTATAATTTTTTGTATTCATTTTACCAGAAGCAAGGATAGGAGCAATATGCAGTTTACTTGAAATGTCTATCAGGAGTCTCACAAGTCAATTGTTTTCCTGATTACTTGAAAGGTTGACTTACGTTATTATGAAATGTAAAACTTCAGGAAATAATTCCAGATTTTAAATATACTAGTATACAGGGTTTTTGGTTTTTGGTTTTTGGTTTTTGGTTTTTGGTTTTTGGTTTTTGGTTTTTGGTTTTTGGTTTTTGGTTTTTGGTTTTTGGTTTTTGGTTTTTGGTTTTTGGTTTTTGGTTTTTGGTTTTTGGTTTTTGGTTTTTGGTTTTTGGTTTTTGTCCTCCCCTCTCCTCTCCTCCCCTCTCCTCCCCATCTCCTTACCTTAAACAAAAAAAAGCAACAACAAAAAAAGTGCCTTATCAAAGGAGTGGAGGACTTTAAAATGACAGTGTTGTTAAGGCATGGGAAGCAAATTTTGCCTTTATAATTAGGCTTTTCCATCCAAGTGAGTTGAACAGTGATGTTTGTGTTTGAGCTGATGTGACAGATATATGGTATTCATCAGATGAATTAGGGCTAGGAGCAGGGTGAGGAACTTGTGAGCCATTAGATCAGGCCTTTATATATAGTGGATTTTCTACAAGAACCCACAGTCTTCTTTTCATTGTTTTCTATTAGCATTTAAGCAGCATTCATAGAACTCAGTCTCTTCCTTCAAGTAGGTCAGAGTCTAGGAAGGAACACAGTGTAGGAGAGGAAAAATAGTTTTCTTTCTACACTTCTGAGTTGGGATGGACCCCTGTAACAGAAGAAAAACAAGTTTATCAATATGTGTACTGTCGGTCCTCAGTATTTATAGGTTCCACATCCATGAATTCAACCAATCACAGATCAAATTACTCAGGAGGGGGAAAAAAAAATAACAATACAGCACTAAGAAAATACAAACAAAAAATACAATGTAACAACTATTTACATAACATTTACATTGTATTAGGTATTATAAGTATCTAGAGATGATTTAAGGTATACTGGAGGATGTGCATAGGTTATATGCAAATACTATATCATTTTTTATAATGTACTCTAGCATCCTCAGATTTTGATATCCATTGAGGTCCTGGAACCAATCCCTGGTGGGTATCAAGGCACGACTGTATTTATATGTACATGGGAGATACCCAGGGAATGAGTAAATCTCAAAGAGGTGACTTAGGAACTCCAGCTTACATAGCATCTTCAACAAAGAACAGAAAATTTTTAAGAAGTGACTAGGCAAGGGAAAAGGATTTTGAGTCTCTAGGGACTGCAAATTGTGGAAAAGCTAATAAATGGGAATTTGTTATGCAAATTCCTCTGGTGCCATCTCAGGCTAAAGAGTCTAAAGTTGTCCTCAGTGATCAACTTTTGTCTCTCCTGGAAGAGAGGGGAGGAGGGACACCTTTGCCTTTGTAAATTTATGTCTTGCTTTCAGGCAAATGGGGAAGAGCAGAGAACTTTTCTTGTATCTGCCTGTTCTCAATTGCCTTTGGCTTAAAATAATCCTTAAGCTAAAGTGACATATTGTAGGTTGGCCTGTCTGCTCTTCTACAGCAGTTACCACCATTCCTTTGAATACTTTCTTAACCCCCTATATGTTTTAGGTGGTCAGTATGGATCGTTTTGTACTCATCTTATTTAAGGTACTTATCTTAGAGTAATGTAAGCACTCATTTGACTTATTATTTCCCATTACATTTTAAGTTATTTTGATGTTAGAGGCATGATTTTCTATCCACAGAACCCTGCATATAGTAAGTGCTTAGTGTTCGATTTCTTAATTCAGAGATAAAACACAACTAACATTCAGGGTAAGAACACCTGTAATTGACTTATATGCAAAGAATATTGTAGGGGGGAGGTAAAGCGAGAAGTCTAACTGTTAGATGGAATGTGGAAAGACTTTCTCGAGGAGATAACATTTAAACCAAGTGGGAATGGGGACTGGTAGTACGCAGACCAGGAGAACTGAGAGGACTTTACGTGGAGACTCAACATGATATTTCAAAGTCATAGACACATGGAAGGTTTTAGTATACTGCAGCCAGCCAGAAGAATTTTGGTGGTGGTATGTTATTGATGAGGCTTATTATCATATTTAAAAATTTTTTTATTTTATTTAGTTTTTGTTCTATTTATTTATTACTGTATATGTAGAATAGAGTGTGAGATACATAACAGGGCATAGAATGTTGAGACACTTCAGGGCTATAGCAGTTTAAAATAAATACAATAAAAAAGCAGTTTCAAATAAAACCACATTGTCAGTGACATTGGGTAATATAAGTGGAAAGCCAGGTGGCCTTCCCAGTATTTCCTCATAGTGTGACATTATCCCGAGGAGTTCACTACAGTACAGGGTCTGGCCCTAAGTCTTATAGGGACAGGCAGTATATTGTAGTGGTTGAAAGCAAAGCCAGGGAGCCAAACTGAATAGTTTCAAATCCTTGCTTTGCCTTTAATTGCTGCATGACCTTAGTCAAGTTGCTTAACTGCTCTGTGCCTCATTTCCTAATCTATAAATGGAAATATTAGTGCTTATCTCATGAGCTTGTTATGAAGATTAGATAAATTAACATACGGAATGTACGTAGAGTAGTGTCTGACACATAAAAAGTGATGGATACGTATTTTTATTCTTGTTGGTTTAGAAATCTTCATTCTTCCGTTTACCAATGTAGCTCTATTTTTCAAGGAAGATTCTTGCTGTTACTTAGACATTAGTATATGAAAAGCATGATATCCAGTACTTTTCACACCCACCAGAATGACTAAAATTAAAAAGGTGATTTTAAGTGTTGGCTAGGATGAGGCACAATAGGAACTCTCATATACTGCTGTGGGAATGTAAATTGTTACCACTTCGGAAAAATGTTTGGCAGTATCTGTTAAAGCCCAGCACATGCTTCCCCAGGATTTAGCAATCCTGTCCACAAGGACAAAACTCCTCAGCAGCAAAGCATACGTAGGTGGATGGATAGATGGACCAGAAGACAAAAACTAGAAAGAAGCAAAATGTCTGTCAACAGTAGAATGGATAAACATATTGTAGTAACTTGTATAATCATATCGAGCAATACTTTAAAGCAGTGAGAAGGAACCAGTTGTTGCTACACACAACAACATGGATGAATCTCAGAAACATGATACTAAATAAAAGAAATCTGGCACAAAATAGGAACTACTTTGATTGCATTTATATAAAGTTCAGAAGTAAGTAAAAACTCATTGGTGGTGTTGAAAAGTCAGGATAGTGGTTACTTTTCAGGGGAGATAGTTGGGAAAGAGAACAAAGGGAGCTTCTGGGGACTGTTGTTCTATTTTGTGATCTGGATGCTAATTACTCCTAATATGTGAACAGTTGTGCTTACTTGGTGAAAATTCACTAAGTTGTGCAATTAGGATTTGTACTTTATGACTTATTTTATGCTTGAATAAAATATATTAAAATATGATCAATTTGTGAATTAATGGAATTGTACTAATAAATAGACCAGATTTTCTCATTTATAGCAGAACAGCACATCTTTCTTCAAGGAGATCTGCTATTAGACAAGGCGATAATCTGAAGGTTTCTCAGTGAGTCTAAAAGCTGAAAAAAGAATAAACTAACATTAAAAACTCTGATAGCCTGGTGCTTACATTTTCATTGTACAGAAAACTCTGCACTGTGAATCAGATGTGCATTTTGGTAGGCCTGGAGCCCTTTCCTGCTTCACAGTAGGATTAAAGACACTTGGCATCTCTTTTCTGGCCAGTAATCATTCAGATAGGAGCAGTTTTTCTCAAAGAAAAACACTTGGAATTATGAGTCAGTATAAACCCATTACCGGCAGTCATTCATTTATTCAGAGAGTGTTTATTGAATGCTTATTCTGTGCAAGTCACTGGGAACACAGTAGTAAACAAGACAGATGAATATCCTGTTCCCATGGAGACTACATTTGTAGTAGGAGACATGAGTTATAAACAAATATTGGGTATTGATGAGAATCAGTACCTGGACCCTCTTGCTGAGAATAACTACAGAAGATGAGATAAAAACAACTAATAAACAAACTACCTGTGAAGGCATAAAAGCTAAATTAGTTTAAAAAATAAAAAAATTACTGGGTGAACCAACTTGGACGAAAATTAAAGCCAAAAAGGTAAGTTCAGCATTTCTGGCTGATTTTCTTTTGGGGCATCCTTTCTCAAAAGGGATTCTTCATCTAAATCACAGAATCTAAAAAATGATTTATGTGACTGTTTCCTTAATTGTCCCCAAAATGGCACATAACTCGTGTCATTCTAGAAGCATAGGAGAGAAGTTAACTCATTCTATGTATAGTGGACTCGTTCAGAATCTAAAAAATGATTTATGTGACTGTTTCCTTAATTGTCCCCAAAATGGCACATAACTAGTGTCATTCTAGAAGCATAGGAGAGAAGTTAACTCATTCTATGTATAGTGGACTCGTTGGAGTATCAGGCTTTGTTCCCTGGTGGAACCCAGGTTGAGAAAGGCTGCTGGGGTTTTTGCCAATTCTTAATTAAGGTAGCTGAGAAACTGAATCGAGCCTTAAAAGAAATTCAGAGTTTGGAAAGGTCTAAAAAAATAGAGTTTAAGGTATACCGAGTTTGGTTGAAGGAGCTGATAAATAAATCTTCTAGGCTGTGGTTTGGAACCTTCTGTACTCCCAGAGGAGGGCACCGATGTTCACCTTCTAGTCATCTCACTCCATTGTGGGATTAAAAAAGAACTAAACAGATGGGTTTAATAGCAGATTAGACATAGCTGAAGAAAGAGAGATCAGTGAAACACAAAGACAAAGGACTGGATGGCACAGAAAATACCATGAGACACAATGTTTCCAATGGCCATGTTCACTTAAAACCACAAAGGCCCAACACGATCTGGCCCCGGCACCTCTCCCCCGCTTACTCCTCTTTTATGTCTTGTCTTAATTCATCCCTGCTACTATAACAAAATACCTTAGACTGAATAATTTATAAGTAATAGAAAATTATTTCTCACATTTCTTGAGGCTGTGTAGTCTAAGATCGAGCCACATGCAAATTTAGTGTCTGTGTGAGGGCTTGCTCTTGCTTCAAGGCGCCCCTCACTGTGGAAGGGTAAAAGGGATGAAGGGACTGAAGGAGTGGGCGGTTCTCTAAAGCCTCTTTTATAAGGGCATTAATCCCATTCACAAGGGCAGAGCTACATGACTTTATCACTTCCTAAAAGGCCCCACTTCTTAGTACTACCACAGTGAGCATTAAGTATCAACATGAATTTTGGAGGGGCACAGACGTTCAAACCATAGCACTTCTCTACCTCATGGCCTTTGTACTTGCTGTTTATTCTATCTGAAATGCTCTCCCTCTCTTGCCCCTCAAAATCTACATGGCTGGTTTCCTCACTTTTGTCACATTTGTGTTCTAAGTCTCTTGCTTGTAAGCACTGCCCTGGCCACCCTGTCTAAAATCTCAAACCTCCGCGACACTCTGACTGTATTACATGTGATATATTTTGATGATTGGTGTTGTTCATCTGCTTCCCCACCAGAATTTAAGCCCACAAGGACAAAGATTTTTGTTTTGTTTTATTTGTTAAATGCTTTATTTCCAGTGCCCAGAACAATGCCTGACACGTAGTAGCATTCGACAAATATCTACCTCTCAGAGTAAATGGAAAGATTGATATAAAAATTGTCAGCATGATGCCAGGTTAATATGGACTCACTAAAATTTAGTTATTTCCCTTTTCCCTGTTCTTTGTGGGATTTCTGGTTTAATTTCATTGTCTTTAATTTTCCATTTGCAGTTAGTTTTCCCTTCCCTTGTTTGTGGGATTTCTGGGTTAAACTTCATTGTTGTTTTATTTTCCTTTTACTATATTTTTTAGCATACTGGCAAATTCAAACTAATGTAATTCTTCCTCAGTTCAGAAGAGAAGACATTCTGTGAATAATTGACATAGGCATATTTTTAAAGACTGTATTCAGCTATGGATAGAATGGTAGCTAATCTTGGTCAGTCGTTTCTTTATCTAAAGGCCCACAATAGTTAATACTAGTATTTGCAGAATGCATATGCAGACATCGAGTTTTAGACAAAATATTAAGAATTCATCACATTCTACAAAAGACAATTACCTAGATAGCTTTGATTTTTCTCTGGCCTAATAGCTTGAGGGTGTTAAAAGGAATAGGTCTCTAACTAAGATGAAACTACCTATATTGGGTAAGAACTGTGCCAAACAGTTTTCACATGTACTTTTTTTGTTAATCATCCCACAACCGTCAGAAACAGCCAGAAGGTGTATTATGATTCCCATTTTGCAACTTATAAAATTGAGTTTCAGAGAGGTTAGTGATCTTCCCCTAAGCCACACAGCAGTGCTGGAATTTGAAAATAGTCTTCAGACTCCAAAGACTGGTATGAAAAAGTTGTGTTAGTCTAGAAGTCACATAACATGAGGGTACTTCCAAAAGTTCATGGAAAGATTCATATTATCTTTCAATTCTATTTTCCATGAACTTTTTGAATTACCTTTGTATATTTCTCACAGTCATAGAATAAACAACTGAGCATGTGATTTGATTAAGTAAATGACATTTTAATTAATGATTTGGGAAATATTCTTATTTAGAATTATTAATATTGTGATTTTGGTCCTAATTAAAGTGAAGTATTATATAGCATAATTATCTCCTTTTAAAAGGAGTAAAAACCGAAGCAGTATTTTAAAATCACTCTTCTGTAAATTCTTCTGTCTGTTTAAAATGGTTTTTCCCAAGTTTAAATGTTATGGTTGATTTTACTTGTGATAGAAATAGAATTAAATAGGTCATGCTGTTTCCTTTATCCTGGAAAATCTCTTCTTTTCAAAGCAAGATTTCTCTGGTATTTGGCCATATGTCGGTTTGAGTTTTATAAGCCAGGAATGACAAAGGGAGAATCTCTACCTGTGTTTGAACATGTTTGTTCTTACAGTAGCCTGGCATCCACCAAGAATCCAAGTCACCATCTTCAGTTCAATGCCTTTTCTAAGCTAAGAACTCAGACATGTAGCTTGATGAAAAAGCAAGTCTTTTTAATGAGGCAAGAATGTATGAGAGTATATACATTTATTTCTTATTCATGTTTGTCCACTGTTTTTGATAATGTTGTTCCAACTTTCAGAAATAGAATAGGGTTTCAAAGGGTGATTTTTTTCTGAGAGCAGGAAATATAAGACTATTTAATGTTTGACAAAAAATAATACAAGTGAAATCTTGTTATAAGATTTTACAGTATTTTAATTAATACTGTGTTTTATTCTACATTATCTCCTCATTTTGCATTCATCTTTAAGAAGAGCTTATCACTTTCTTGCCATTTGGTCTGTATTCATTCATTCAACAAACATTACTACATGCCTAGTATGTCCCAAATGTTGAGAATATAAGAGAACAGGACCTGGCCCTTGCCCTTAAGGGCCTTGCAGACTAGTGAGAGAAAAAGGAAGCAAAGAAATAATTACAGGTGCCATGTATATGCAAGTTGTTAGTTATCATGGAAGCACAAAGGAGGAAGTGATAATTCAGCCTGGAATCTTCTGGTGACCAACCAAAAAGATGATGTCATAGAAATTACAGCATGAAACAGCAAAGCTGCTTCAGGGACCTTAACAAGGTGCTGAAGCATATAGTGCAAAGCTGCAGTGGCAGGCACTGTTCCTACGTAAATTGCTAAGGGCAAGACTGTGAAAGGCTTAGGAATTTGTTCTTTATCTTGTAGGAACCAAGAGAGAGGAGTGGAAAGTGGAAAATTTAACTAGGGAAGCCACAAGCTCAGATTTGTGTTTTAGCTAGATAACTCTGGAGGACTGGTTAGATGAGGAAGCACTAGAAAGCTAAGGAGACCAGTTAGGATATATTACTAGTTCAGTGATAATTTTTTTTTTTTTCTATTGGTGGCTGGCCAATATGGGGATATGAACCCATGACCTTTCTAGAAAGCTAAGGAGACCAGTTAGGATATATTACTAGTTCAGTGATAATTTTTTTTTTTTTTCTATTGGTGGCTGGCCAATATGGGGATATGAACCCATGACCTTTGTGTTATAAGGTTGTGCTCTAACCAGCTGAGCTAACCAGCAAGCCACAGCTGAGAAATTTTGAATGATTCGAATGAATGTAATAATTATGAATGAATCTAATGATTTACTTTGGGAATGTAGAGGAAGGGATGGGTGTGAGAGAGATTTAGGAGATAAAAGTATACTTATTGGTTAGTTGGGTTGGTAAAGCAGAAAGCATTAATTCTATCCAGACAAAAGTGCTTTACAGGTTTGTGTAGATTGATGAATCTATACCATTTTATTAGAGATCTCATGGATCTCCAGTACTGCCTCATTCATAGGAACAGGACCTTATTTTAAAAGTGCAAGGTAGGGGGGCCGGCCCGGTGGCGCACTGGATAGTGCGCCGCTTGGGAGGCACAGCGGCACTCCCGCCCGAGGGTTCGGATCCCACATACAGACCGGTTCCCGCTCACTGGCTGAGCGAGGCGCTGGAGCGACGCCGAGGGTTGCAATCCCGTTGCCGGTCCCGGTCCGGTACCGGGGCGACACTGATGGTTGCGATCCGTTGCCGGTCACAAAAAAAGACAAAAAGGAAAAAAAAAAAAGTGCAAGGTAGGGTATAAAACATCTTTGCAATGCATTTTGACAACATAAGGGAGCTCTTTTAAGTTTATTCCAAAGGAAATTCAATAGCTTGTTTAAAATAAGTTTATATTGCCTACTTTCCTCACTTTTAGTCATCTGAGGGATGCCTAGATGTTCTGGAAGTATATAGACCAGCTCTATATACAGAAGAGTAGTGTTCCAGACACTGTTATTACCCTGTGCCTGATATAAAAGAATAAATAAGGTACAGTCCCTGTTCATAATGGTAAGTGGGGCAAAAAGCAAATCTTACAGTGTATGTATATTAGGTCTGTTATTGGTGCAGGTATGATAAACTGTTTTTGTGGGCCCGAGAAGTTAGAACTGAAGGCTCTCATTTGAGCTTCATCTTGAAAAACTCACTAAGCAAAGAGGACAAGCACAGAGAGTTGTGTAGGAAACAGCATTTGAACTGGAAGTAGCTACTGCATTTGAGGCACAGAGAACACACAGCAAAAAATGAGGTTGACATGTAGATTGGGGCCATGTCACAAAGGGGAATGTTCTCTAGGAGAAAAATATAGAAATGTCAGAAATTACACAGATATTTCAAGTGTAAAGAAAATGTATCAGCAGGTCTGACCAGTGCCTTCAGTGAGGTATAGTGAGTTCTCCACTCCAGGTTCTGGCGAGCTTTTTAAGAGTTGATTGTAAGCTTTGATGTGTGATTGAACGAAATCTTTAACACCCCTATCTATACGGTATTGTATGATTCTACTTAATTATATGTTAAATTGTAGTAAACAGTGCATTCACTATTTTTTAAAATTTCTACCCTAGCCTCAAAAAAATCTAAAGAGGAATTTTATAATGTAAAATTATGTAAATAAGAAAAAATGGGCAACCACTTGTTGAGAACACTGGAAGGTAAGAGAATTAGAAACTCTCAGCTTACCAAAGGTCACCCAGTTCTCAGACAAAAGAAGCCCTAATGTTTAGAGGCTCTTACCCAGCTCTGCTACCCTCTGCCCTTCCTCATTTTAATCATTTGCTGAGTCATTTACTGATTAATCTCTCCCTGTTGTTCTCATCCAGTGACCTCGTCTCCTACCTTGCAGTCAAAGTAGATGATCAACAAGAATTCTTTATACTCCCTGCCTAGAACCTTACACATTTATTTGCAGTCACATTCAGCTTTTCCCCTTTTCTCCTGTCAGAATATTCTTTACGCTTCCCTATATTTTTCAAGTGTTGTCCATTGAACAAATAATACTTGTTATAATGGGAGGAAATACAAAATATTCACCCCCACGGCCAAATCCAACTGTGAAGTCATTATGGAAAGAAATCTTGTGAGAATTGCAAATTTAATCTTTTAAAATCTTCAGCATAAAAATATCGAAGTCAATAATTCAGTGACTTAATTTGAAAATTCAGACAAATTGCTAACATTGTAATATCTGGCAGAATAATTGAGCAAGAAGTAAATGGCTTAACTATAGGATTAAAATAGTGTAGTGCTTAATGTTTTAGTTATTTAAAAAAGTTCTAGTCATTTACAATCTTTATTCTTTTTTTTTTTTTTTTTTGTCTTTTGTCTTTTTCCGTGTCCGGCAACGGATTGCAACCCTCAGTGTTGCCCCCGTACCGGACCGGGGACCGGCAACGGGATCGCAAACCTCGGTGTTGCTCCTGCGCCTCGCTCAGCCAGTGAGCGGGAGCCGGTCTGCATGTGGGATCCGAACCCTCGGACGGGAGTGCCGCCGCGCTTCCCAAGCGGCGCACTATCCAGTGCGCCACTGGGCCGGCCCTACAATCTTGATTCTTTAAATAAGCACAGAAAAGTAATTCTTCATTTGAAGAAACCTTATTCTCTTCAGGCTACTAACAAATTAATAAAGAAATCATGATCTTTGCATTTTGCCAAACTGGATGCACAATGCAGTGACCTAGTTGCAAATCTAGCCCTCTAAATTCACCCTTTCTATTCCATGCCCACACGCTATTATCAGAGATATTTCTAAAACACAAAGTGAGTCATGTCACTCAAAATCCAAATCCACATTCCTTACATTGGTCCTTCATGATCTGGCTTATTGGTGTCTCACTTTCACTGTTCCCTTCTCTTCCATTTGCATCTTACAGTGGACTTGCAACAAGCTATTCGCTTCTCTGGATGAGAAGGGTTTTTGTATTTGTGCACCTCATTGTTTTCTGTACCTCCATTGTTTTGCACCTGCTGCTTAATCTGCCTAGCTTTATTTTTTAAAACTTTTTGTCAAGCTAGGGCTGGGTCTGGAGCCCACCAACCCCTCAAGCCCATTCACAGACTGGGTCACAAACTGTTTACACGCCAGGCTGGGTCCCCAGACCCTTCACCCGCAGGTCTGTGAGCTAGGTAACTGAAAAAACAGGTCCTTGGAAGCCGTAGGTTGGAAAGCATGGCTGCGCAGAGCAGACGCCTGAGGCAGATGCCTGCCAGTCTGCCAGCCAAACCGTGGTGCCATGAATGCGCACTAACTCCACCCCCACACACTATTTGTTTACAGAGAATGCACTGAACTACCCCCAACGAGACCCAAGGCAAGGGGAGCCTGATTAAATTATTCTGTTTTCCCAACAATCCACCCATTCAGGGTCCCTCACCATACAATCTACACATTCAGAATCTTCCTCGATGTTACCTTAGTGAGGATAAATGACCCTTACACTTACATAACCTATTGTCTGTTCAGTATGCCTTAAGGCTCGTAGTTCTGTCCTTTTGACTATTAGCCGCGTGTGTCCTGTTAGTAGTCACCATTGGTGTGATCCTCCATGGGAATCCTGCAGTCATACTGATGGGCAGTTCAATGCATATTCAGTAGATGATCACGCCAGCGTATGTATGTACCCAGTCGAGTCTGGTGCAGTGCCTCCAGCCAGAACGCTATGGGCCAAAAGACAGAAGAGTTATTGGTACCAATAGAGGAAGTTCTCGCCCCTCTGGTAAGACACATGCCAGTTTGCCATCCTGAGAAAGGATGGTTGCAGGAGTAGGTATCTTACCTGGCTTATGTTAACATACTTTATCCGCTAACACTGTTGGATCTGTGGGTTCTACATGTAACAGTATAGGGGAACTCATAATTGGCCATAATGATAATACAAATGTGCCCTTTGGAATAGAGCACTCATCTGGTCCAGGCCATGTTACCTTTACTCGAGGAGGCCAGGTACTTGTCACCCAAGGTGAGACTTGCAAGGCTTCCTCTAATCCTTTTCCCCAATACCCTATTAAACCTACCCAGCGTATGTGGGGGGGCTTATATTCTCCAAGGCCATTCCCATTGTACTGTCTGTCCCTGTTGCAAACAGGTTGGGGCCAGTAAGAGAAGATTTCCATTCTTGCCATATCCTGGTTTCAAAAGCTTATCTTTAGTAGTGATTTGCAGCTGTATAGGTGCTGCAGCCTCATGCAACAGAGCTTCCACTGCAGAGGGCCTTCCCTTGTGAGGTCTCTCATTTAGAATTCTGACTGTCAGCCATAATCACCGTGTCCACCCCTTCAGGGATGGGGGTTGGGCAGATATCCTTAGTCCCTTTTTTTTTTTTTTGTCTTTTTCGTGACCGGTAAGGGGAACGCAACCCTTGGTGTGGTGACACCCTCACCGCGCTCAGCCAGTGAGCATACCGGTCATTCCTATATAGGATCCGAACCCGCGGCGGGAGTGTCGCTGCGCTCCCAGTGCCGCACTCTCCCGAGTGCGCCACGGGGCCGGCCCTCTTAGTCCCTTTTTTAAAAGGCCATTGTACTGTTCAGTCATTCCCAGTGCATGGGGATGATATGGCACATGTAACTTTCACCAAATGGACTACTGGGAGGCCCACCTCTGAACCCCATGTCCAGTAAAGTGGGTTCCATTATCACTCTCTATAACTATCGGCTGACCATACATAGGTGTAAGGCTATTCAGTGCCTTTACAGTGTTCACTTGGTCTGGGCCCTTACAAGGCCCAAACAGAAGTCCAGTAGCTGTATTGACAGCTGTGAAGATGTATCTGAAATTCTCTGACCTTGGCAGTGGTCTGACAAAGTCTACTTGCCATTGAGTCAGGGGCACCCTTCCTCAAGTTATTTGCCCATCTGCATGTGGCACTCTTTTCTTGGGTTTGTATGACACCCATCTGGCCATTGGGTTTAAGTGGCACTCTCGGAGCCTTTTGCTTTCAGACAAATGCAATGTGTTTACTATGTCATCTCTAGAGCCTGTTACACCATCCACCCCTATGTCCCATAGCTGTAGCAGCCAGGGGCTCTCCCTGTTTGTGCTGCTTTACTGTCTCAATTTCTTGTGCACAACAGGCCATGCCTGGAGACGCACAGTTTCCCCCAACTCACCACTGGGTTGGTCGTCTTCCCTGGTGCGGGAGGCAGGAGTGGCCAGTCGCTGCATGTCATCCTCCAGGACATTTATCCATGCTTCCAACAACTCTGCTTTCTGCTGCAAATCTCAATCAGTTTGCAGTGTAGTTAACAGCAGCCAGGCTCTGGTCAGCAGAAAAGTAGCCACCAGGCACCACATACTCAAGACAGCCACATTTCCTCCCCTTCCCAAGGGGTTTTGCATTGTATTACCTGGTCTGTGCTGCCTTGCAGTACAGTGCGAAGCAACCAGAACCAAGTCAACAGGAAGGTGGCCATAGGGCAGACTAACTCCAACCACCCCCACACACAGGATTCAGAGAATGCTCTGAACCACCCCCAACTGGCCAGGAGGCGAGGGGAGCCTGATTAAATTATTCTATTTTCCCAACACTTTTCCTGGCAACTTTTGCTTTTCTGTGCTTTGAAACCAAGTTCTGGCATGGACACTTCATGGAAATTTCCTTCCTCTTTCCCTTTCCCAACTCGGCTAGTCTTTTCCACCTCAGTGCTTACCTGGGACACAGTATTTGACATGTTGAATTATAGTCGTCTATTTAGTTGTCATCTCTCTTCCACTTCACCTCATGCCAGTGTACTCACCAGACTATGAAGTTCCTTTTCATCCATGGTGTCTAACAGAGTGCCAAAAACAGGAGAGGTGCTAAGTGAAAAAAAAATTTTTTTTAATTTAATATGAATGTTCTTTTTGTTAGGTGATGCCAGCTTTTAATTTATTAATTCATCAGAATTATTAGTATGTCTTCATTTTGCTACTTACCTGATAACCAAAACCATCTCAAAATTTTTGTTTTCTATTTTTGTTTGATAGCTTTTTCCTCCTTTCATGGGCCATTGAAAGATCATAGCCAAATTAGTAATCTACTTTTAGTTATTTTGAAGAGGAGTATGGTTTGCATATTGTCGTGTAACCACATTCCCAACTTTTATTCTTCCTTTGCCCTCATTTAATGACTGTTCATATTACATTCTGTTATACGTCTCCAAAGTACAGAAGCCTTATTCTTTTCAAGCTACTAGCAAAATATAGAACACATAGCTCTTTGACAAATGTTCAGTTCTTCCTTTGTGAAAAAAAAACATTTTAAAACTAAGGTGATCATGTGTAAATTATGTTTTACTCCTACAAAGACAGTACCTTTTCTTCATGTTAATATTTGTTTTACAAAATTAAAAGCATTGCAGTATAACTTCCTATTAAGATATTTGTGTTTTCCTAAATCAAATAAATTGAGGTCTCATATTTATTAGATGCTTTTGAAAAGAGAATAACTAAGGTAGTCACTTTAAAACCATTTGGCTCATACCTTTGCATGTAGTGGCTTCTGATGTTCTTGATCTGTGAGTTGTATTATTTTAAAACTCCAGAAGAGGGGTCTGCATGGGTAATGTTGTACTATAATAATTAATACTATAAGCTATCCTTTATAAAGTTTTTAATTTGTATCTGGCACTGTGCAAGAATATATGTAATTTTTCGTCCCTTCAAGATACTTCCAAAGATTCACATTTTACACATAATGAAACAGATTCTGAGAAGTGAATGAGCTTGCTTAATGTTACCAATAGTAAATTACAGAAGCCTATCTTACACTTGACCCTTTTTCTTGCTCCTTGACCATATTTCTCTACTTTAGGATGTCTTTTGTATATTCTGTAATCATTAAATTGATTAGCATTGATAATACTGAGGTTCCAGGATACTTGTCTTAGGTGTTATTTCCAAGCTCTCATTTAAATATTAAGTAAATACCAATAAAAGTGCAAAGTCACTATGTAATTGACTTAACCATGGAAACTTAGAAATCATTGTAGGGTAAGAGTCACATTTTCATGGACTTAAATATCATTGACTAACACACATCTGATTTATATAGAATGATTACTTTTCTTGAATTTTTTTAATATTATGATATTTTTAAAATAACCGTAGCGTGCTTGTTATCACATCTTTGGAATGTTCTCAGTTTGAAGTTTGTCCTCAGTAGAACTAGGAGGATGCCTTGTGCTCTTATTGGGCTATTATCTTTTTAATGTTGACTTGTAAGAGTTCTTTATATGTTCTGGATATTAGACCATTATTAGATACATGATTGGCAAGTATTTTCTCCCATTCAGTGTATTATCTTTTCACTTCCTTGTTTTAGTGTTTTTTGAAGGATAAAAGTTTTTAATTTGGGGGAGTTGGTGAGAAATTGGTTAACAGACACAAACAATGCTTTCATTTTGTGGTGGTGAATCTGCTAATTACCCTGATTTGATCATCACACATTGTACAAAGGTATTGATATTCAACTCTGCACCCCACAAACATGAATAATCAATTGTTTCAATAAAATTTTTTGCTTAATTTTTTTAAAAAAATTTAATTTTAATGAAGTACACTTATTTATATTTCATCTGTGCTTTTGCTGGCATATCTAAGAAATCAATGACTGAGGATTATGAAGATTTACACCTGTGTTTTCTTCTGAGAGTTTTATAATTTTGCTCATATACTTATGATATGTATATGATGCATTTTATATTAATCTTGTATATGGTATGAGGTAGGGGTCCAACTTAACTCTTTTGCATGTGGAAATCCAGTTGTTCCAACACTATTGAAAAGACTATTCTGTCCCCCACTGAATTGTCATGGTAACTTTGTTGAAAATTAATTGACTTTAAATGTAAGGGTTTATATCTAACTCTCAATGTTATTTTGTTAATCTGTATGTCTCTGCCAGTGTCACACTGTTTTGATTACTGTAGCTTTGTAGTAAACTTCGAAATTGGAAAAATATACTGTCTATCCTGGAGAGAATGTTCCATGTACTATTGAGAAGAATGTGTAATCTTCTCTTATTGGGTGGAGGGTTCTATAGAAGTCTGTAAGGTGTAATTGATTTGTATTGTTGTTCATAAGATGTACAGGTTGAGCATCCCTAATCTGAAAGTTAGAAATCAGAAATACTAGAAAATTAGAAACTTTTTGAGTGCTGACATAACATTCAAAGGAAATGCTCATTTATGCATTTTAGATTTTGGATTTTGGGGTTAAATATGCTCAATTGGTATGTGCTCTGCAGATATTTCAAAATCTGAAAAAGTCCGATATCCAAAACACTTCTGGTCCCAAGTATTTTGGATAAGGATTTCTCTACCTTTATTTATTTATTTATTACCTTCTTTCTAGGTATTCTACTTATTATTGAAAATGTGGTATTGACGTACCCTACTATTATTGATGAATTGTCTATTTCTCTCTTATTTCCATTAGTTTTTGCTTTATATATTTTGAAGCTCTGTTATTACATATGTTCATATATATGCATACATGCTTATAAATATTTTATCTTCTTGGAAGATCAATATTCTTACCACTTTTTTAAAATGTCTTTTTTCTCTTGTAAAAATTGTTGCCTTAAAGTCTATTATTAGTATTATAGTCACTCTTGCTTTCTTTTGCTACTTCTCCATGGTATATATTCTTCCCCACCCCCCTTTTTTTTTTGTTCATCCTGTTTTTGTCTTTGAATCTCAAGTGTGTCTTTTGTAGACAGCATTGGTTGGATTATTTTTTATTCTGTGATATCAATTTCTGCCTTTTCATTGGTGTGGTAAATCCATTTACTTTTAGAGTAATTACTGATAAGGCAGGATTTACATATACTATTTTGTTATTTGTTTTCTATATGCCATATTAATATTTTTTTAATAGACCATACTGGCTTCTTTTGTATTAAATAAATATTTTTTTACTGTCCCACTTTAAGTCCTTTGTTGCTTCTTTTTCTACATTTTTTAAAAATTACTTTCTTAATAATCTTAATTTATGTATAACTTTTTCTGGATTACCAAAACTTAATTTCACCAGTACACAGAAACTTTGCTCCTTTATAGCTTGATTTACTCTTCCTACCTTTTTCTTGTTACTGTCCCACAAATTACATCTTTATGCATTGTATACCCATTAACACATTTATAATTATTTCTTCATGCAGTTGTCTTTTAAATCAGATAGAAAGAAAAAGAACTACAAACAAAAAAAAATACATTTTTACTGTCTTGGATATTTACCTAAGTATTTACCTATACTGGTGTTTTTTATTTTTTCATGTAGATTCAAGTTACTGTCTAATGACCTTTTATTTCCATTGAAGGACTCCCTTTTGTGTTTCTTATAGAGGATATCTGCTATTAATGAATTCTTTCAGATTTTGATTGTCTGGGAATGTCTTAATTTCTCCTTCATTTTACTGGATATACAATTTTTAGTTGACAGTCTTTTTCTTATACAATCCCATTGTCTTTTGGTCTCCATAGTTTCAGTTAAAAATGAGCTGTTAATATCATTAGGTTCTATTGCATGTGAAAACTTGTGTCTCTCTTGCTGCTCTCAAGATTCTCTTTTTGCCTTTGCTTTTCAACAGTTTGATAATGACATATGTAGGTGTGGGCCTCTGAGTTTGTCCTATTTTGAGATTGTTGAACTTCTTGGATGTGTACATGAAAGTTTTTCATCAAATTTGGGAAGTTTTCAGCCATTGGTTTTTCAAATAATCTTCCTACTTTCTTCTCTCCTCTCCTGATATCTCATTGTGCATATTTTCATACTTTTTTTTTTCTTGGCAGCAGGGGAGCTTACTGATAAGGGGATCTTGATCCTTGACCTGGGTGTTTCAGGGATCAAATCTGATTGTGTCTCACAGGTCTCTGATACTCTGTTCATTTCCTTTCATCATCATTTTTTTTTTCTCTTCCTTAGACTGGATAATCGCAATTCATCTGTTTTCAATTCGACTGATGTTTTTCTTCTGCCTAGTCATATCTGCTGATGAGCCTCCCTAATGAATTTTTCATTTTAGTTATTGTACTGTGCAACTCAGTTTCTTTTGGTTCTTTTTTTATATTTTTTATGTTTATATTAATTCTTTCTTTGGTGAGGTGTATTGTTATTTTACTTTTGGTGTTTAGAAAGAGTATCATTTAGTTATTTAGCTATATTTAAAATAGATAAGACTTAAAGTCTTGTCTAATAAGTCCAGTGTTTCACCTTTCTCAGGGACAGTTTTAATTCACTGCTTTTTTTCTTGTGTAGGGACCATACTTTTGTGTTTCTCTGCATGTCTCTATTTTTTGTTTAAAACGGGACATTTAATATAATGCATCAGTTCTGGAAGTTAAATTCTTCTAGGGTTTCTTTATTTTTGTCCTTTGTTTAGTGACTTTTTCCAAACTAATTCTGTAAAGTCTTTATCTATGAAGTCACCTCTGTGTTAGCTTAATGATGATCTGATGATTGCATAGAGATTTCAGTAAATGCCTGGAAACTTTCTGTTCTTTGCAGAAGACCTCTGAGTGCATATTGGGACTTGTCTTCAACACTCACCCAGTCAGTTTACAACAAACTCTGCCTTAGCCTTTCATTTCCTGCTTGTGCTGAACCTCAGAGTCAACCAGAAGAGAGAGCTCAGGTTCTTCTCAGGTCTTTCCTGGGCATTGACATGATATTATGCGGCATTAAGTGTGGATGTGCCTTCTAGAGTCCCAGGAATATTTCAGGGTTTTCAAAAAAGTGTGGACATCTCCTTCCTCACTTTTCCTTTTAACCTCTTTGATTATCCTATTATTTGTCCAGGGAGTTTTTTTTCATCATTTCAGATAGCTGAAACCTTAAATAATTGCCTCTAATTATTTACTTCATGTACCCTCAGGAAAAAGGCTTTTTGCAATGGTTAAGGTCCAAATCAGGTTAAATAAAAATGGTTCACTGGAAATGGGGTTTTGAAAGAGCTCCCACCCTGTTCTTCCTCCTGTAGTGGCCTCCAGACTGCTGATAATTGTGGCTGTTGGTTTTCAAGGCTCCTGTACAGCTTTGGGGAGGGGGAGGGGGCCAATGCAGATAGGACAAGCTAAAACAGCACAAAGTTTATATGTTCTTATGGGATTCAGTCATTTTTTTAAAAATAAGTAATCTCTAGATCTCTGCAATCCAGGGTTCTAAAAGTGGTGATTCTGACAATTTTTGCCAATTTCTCTTTGCTTTTGTAGAAAGAATGTTTGGAGGTTCTTAATCCATCATTTTCACTGAAGTCACTCCTATATTTTTCTTTATACTATAGACATATAATTAAATGCTAGTTGAATTAATGAAAATTCTCTAAAAAACAGAGTACTTCTTTCTTTCCAGAAACTTCTCTAAATGTTATTGTACTTCTCCTGTTATATTATAGGACTATGATGATGGATATGGCACTGCTTATGATGAACAGAGTTATGATTCCTATGATAACAGCTATAGCACCCCAGCCCAAAGGTAAGAGTCAGTCCTTATTACAAGACCCACAGCAGACACTTGTGCCTTGCTACATTTATATACTCTGGGGAAAATATGGTAATCAGTTAGTGAGGATAATTTGGCTTGCCCTTTTTGTTTTTTGTTTGTTTTAATTGAAGAGGCACTCTCAGTCCTACCAACTACCATGTGTTACCCCACCCAAATTTACTTTTAAGTTAAAGCAATCAGGCTTGGGAAATATAAATTGAAATTTTATTTATTCTAAAAATTTGATTTAAATGTTCATTATATTCTGAAGAGGAATAATGTCCTCAAATTCTGTGACTATGCAGTCCTAAGGCCAAAAATTACATCAGAAATGGGTAAATATCTTGTACTGTCAGTGCCTGGAGAAGAAAGTGCCAAAAGTTTTATTTCCTATTATAGAACATTTCAGTTTCTTATCAGCAGTGCTCCTGTTTTCTAACTTCAAATTTCCACTTGTGAATAATGAGTTAATTCTGATTTGTTTTCTAAGGAAGTATTTACCCAGAAATAAATGAACGTTAGCAGAGACAAAACAGAACTAAATGGTTACCTCTTCCGATAATTTACGATGATGTTCATTGATATATGAAATCAGTGTTTATTATGTTCAAAATGTTTTCCTAAATACCTAGAAACCTTTTGCTTATGCTTAAAATTCTAACTAGAGAACAAAGATAGACATAAATAAAATGAAATATTGGCTTTAGAGTGATTATGAAGCATAAATAAATATGGACCATGTGGTTATTTTGATGAAGCATAAATTCACTTTTAATCTCATACTGTGCCAATCTAGGTTTGGACACATCGGTTCTCTTATTTGTTAACTGATACTGAGGTAAACAGGGATATAAAAAAAAATTATTTTTGCTCATGCCAAATTATTTTCTTGTATAACTTGTAAACTTAATAGACTTCAAACTTTGGCTCTCAACTGGTCTTTTTTAGTAGAAGCCTTGTATATCATGTTTGTATCCTTTGGTGTGGTGGGTAGAAGCACTCCTGATATCGAGCCTGGTAACAGGCACATAGTGAATGCTAGGCAAGACTTTACATACAGTATCTCCTTTAAGTATCCCAGCAACCCATGAGGTATGTGGCACTGTTCTCTATTTTTATAAATGAAGAAAAGGAACCCAAAATTAAATAATTTGCCAAAAATTGCATAGTAAGTGGAAAGATAAAAATATAAGTCAGATCTTCTAACTCAAAGATTTGTGCTCTTTATAATAAGTCCTTCTCAGATTTTGTTTGAAAACATAAATATCCACAAGTACTTCAGTTTTCAATCTAAATATCCTGGCAAAGCAGGTCTTCCACCCCCACAACATTTGCTAAGTATATACTTTACTTCTGGCTCTGTTTTTATAAGTTTCATAAGGCCTACAGTCTAGGTCATATGAACACATCACTTCTAACAACAATCCTATAAGGCAGATGCTATTACTGTAGAAGAGGAGACTGAATAAAAGAGATTGTGGTACTTGCTTGTGACTGCACAGCTGAGAAGAGGTATGTCAGACTGAAGGACAGCCAAGCACATGTTCTTAACCCTGGTATATTTCTAGAGTCTCACTGCACTTTTCTGTTAATTCTCTCCCATATTTGTTATAGTATGCAGTGTGTTGTCTTTCAAATGCAGGTGTATTTTATTGCTTGAACTTATGCACAGTTTAGTTATGTTTGCAATTTGATTCATTCCTTGGAGAAAAGAGAAGGATCTAATACTTACTGAGTATCTAACATGTTCCAGATACTGTGCTAGTGTTTTTTATATTTGATTTCAACTGATCTTCAAAGCCATCAGTCCAGCCCTATGTAGTAAAAATGATCACATCCAGTTAATTGATGTGGAAATCAAGATGTAGCTTTCTAATGAAGTGCATACGCAATACAAGATAATAGTCCAAATAAGCTTTTGTTTTTTGATATTTGGTATGAAGAACCAAATTTAAAGCATTTATCCTGTTAAGTGCTATGCTCTTTCAAAGAGAGTGATGTCATAGTATGACCCCAGGTGAACGAATAGAGAACAAGAAGTCCATATTTATTTAGAACCTACTTTAAATCAGGCATGGAATTTAATCTGTTACTTACGTCTCATTTAATCCAATATGACAACAGCAAGAGTTAATATACATGGTGAAACAGGCTCAGAGTGGTAAATAACTAATCCTGAATGTGAACCCAGACATATAAAGCCTGCAGTCTTTCCACTTAAAGTTATGATAATAATATGATTGATTACAAGCATTTATTCCTTTGGTCATTTATTTAATCAGTATTCATTGAATGTCCATTTTGTACTAAGCACTGTGCTTGATGCTTGGAATACAAAGATTAATTAAGATAGAGACACTATCCTAGCTTACTGGCTACAAGGAATATATATAAATATATATATTTATATATATAAATATATATATTTATATATATAAATGCAGTGTAATATCCTAATTATTATGAGAGCTCTCAGGAGAAACTTACTGTTTCCCCAAGAAGACAGTGCTAAATTCTTGTTGGGAATATTGGGGACATTTCCTTGAGAAAGGGAAGGATACATAGCAGTCACAAAGGCACAAGGCCATGAAACAAGTTTTTTGTGGCAGCTACACATGCTTTTGTAAGGCTACAGTGATGCGCACAGGAGGAGTTGGGAGAGAGAGATGGGGCCGGAGGAGGAGTGACCGCATGTTCTCTACTCAGGATGCTGAGACCTAATACTTCAGACAGTTGTAGGGAGCCATTGAAGGGTTACTTGCAAGTGAATGACGTGTTCAGACTTAAATCTAGAGAAGTTAATTAGATGACAGTGTAAAGGCCAAATCGGCAGATGGTGAGCCTAGAAGCAGAGACCAATTAAGAGGCTGGGTATGTTATAAATTATAAGACCTTTAAATACCAGGAAAGACTCACTAAAAGAAACATCTTGCATGACAGCCAGTCTACCTTCTTTGAAGTGATCTTTTCAATGCTACAACTTGTCTTACCTGAAGGAGTACAGAGAACTTTGTGAGAACTGCATACATGGGCAAATGCAAAGGCCATTGTTAGGTATTCTGAATGTTCATTTAATCCTCATAACTAACGTGTGAAATAAACATCTGTCCCTTTTAAAGCAGAAAACAGTGGTTCTCAAAAATTAGGTAACTTGCCTAAGATCATACAACTTACAAAGGAGGCAAACTTTGAACCTAGGTCTTCCTGACTGTAAGCATGTATCTTTTCCACAATGGCACTCTCAGACTACACTAAACCACTGCTTTGTTGTAAATTGAAATAAAGCATCTGTGGAGTGGGGTGAAGAAATGATTTTATGCATTATTTTAGTTTGCTAGGCTGCCATAAGAAAATACTATAGTCTGGAAAGCTAGAGGTTCAAGATCAAGGTGACAGCAGGTTTTGTTTCTTCTAAGGCCTTTCTCCTTGGCTTACAGTTGGCCACCTTCTTAGCCTGTCCTCATATGGTCTTTCTTCTGTGTGCGTACATCCCTGGTGTCTCTGTGTATCCAAACTTTCTCTTTTTTTAAGGATACCAATCAGATTGTATTAGAACCTACCATACACAGGCCTCATTTCAACTTAGATCACTTCTTTAAAGTTACTATCCTCAAATACAGCCACAATCTGGGGTCCTGGGGGTTAGAGCTTCAACATTTGGGTTTGAAATGGGTATACACAATTCAGTATTATAACATGGATTTAAGCACAATACTATATGTCTCAGAAGTAGGAACATAGTATAAACCAGTAAGAATAGCATATTTTCAAATCATCCCCACTACCAAATTTTAGGTATTAACGGGGAAATCATCATCACCATCATCTTCAGTTATTTAGTGTTTACTGTGTCCTTGGCACCATTCCATGGACTTTACACAAACTCTCTCTCCCCTCTCAGCATCCCCTGCAGTATTGCTAAGCTCACGTCATTCCCTTGCATGTGGGTTCAGAAAGGTTCTATTGCTTATCCAAACTCATAAGGCCAAGCAGTGGTACAAATCCCCAGAGCATTCTCTTCTGTACTTTGCTCCATTGCCTTTCAGCTGTCCTTTCATCATGATTTTGATTTCAGTTACTGGAACTAATTCCTGTTTGTATTTCTCATATACAGTATTCAAAAATCTAAAGCTTCATGATGCTTTTAAATCTGTTAGGAATTGTTTCACTCTGAACTAGAAGTTTTGCCATATGAGGCTTGTACTGCCTAAATCAAATATAGAATTATTTATGCTACATATTAAAGTTATAGGCTAAGACTAGTTAAATTAGACACTTAGCTTTTCGAATTTTACATTAGATGCTTTCAGCAAATAACATTCACTGCCACTGCTCTCAAGGAGCATACAGTCTTCAAATTCACCAGAAGATAATACTGTGTAACACTTGATGTCTGTCTAAAATTTCTTGATTGTGACACTTCAGATTCTATAAAATTAATTTCATACTTCAATAGTTCTCTCAAAATTTGAAAGTACATACTATGTTGTAGTTATAATTATGTATTACTACAGAATTGTTTACTTGGTCTCCTTTCAGAGTACAGTTATGATGTTAAAATTAATTCCACCTGTTTCTTTTTATTTTTTGTAAATGTGGTTCTCATTTTCTTTCTCTTAAACACTGCTGAGTTAAATGATCCTGGCTATGTCTGTCTCTGACTTCAGCATAGTGTACTAGTCCCCATATTAAGAGCATACTCACTCAGGAGTGTGCAGAAAGAGAATTAGAGAGCATCAGCTCATATTCATACTTTTTACATTTCTATTTTAATGTTTTGTACTTTAAGACACAACTTTAGTAACATTATTATACACATATTATACATAAGCACATTACAGTTACAAATTCAAAAACATTTTTCTTTCTGATGCAGATGTATTATCAAAAACATTTGGAGAAGGCTGTCTGGTTAACTCAGTTGGTTAGAGTGTAGTGCTCTGGGCAGCAAGGTCCAGGGTTTAATCCCTATACTGTCCAACTGCCAAAAAAAAGTGGGAAAAAAAAATAAACATTTGGAGACCCATTCCACAGTGATGAAGAGTCTGACGAGCCTGTGTTCAGAGCCCAACTCTAACATTTACCGGCTATGTGATTTGGGACGTTATTTAACCTCTCTAAGCCTGAGTTTATAAAATGTGTAACTATTTACTACAGTATTTACTATTTACTATAGCAGTATAGTTACTGCTTTAGAGAGTTGACCTAAAGGCTGAACAAAACAGGAAGCATATAATCTCTGTAAACTGTGTGGAGGGAGATATGTCGTCCACTCTGTTTTCTGTGCTAGAGGACTGAATGAAATAACTTATGTAAAGTAGCACGTTCTGGACAATGAGTAAACACTAGTTCCTGCCCTGCTTCCACAGCTCTAGATTACTTCTGGTTCTCATTTCATACAAAGTGGCTATGAAACACAGGTACTAGTAAACCTGGAAGGACTCTGCAAGTAAATGTTTTAGAATGAGAATGAGAAGAGAAAGTACCTTACAAAGGGCTTCTCTCCATGTGGATGGATGGTCAGTATCACCATTTCCCATAAACCGGGAGTTATTAGGGCGAACAATCATAGCCCACTTGAAAACACAGTAGAACAAGAAGAATGGTATGGCTTTCCATGGGGTATTAGCTGCATTGTGAAAGGGTTTCTTTCATTTATAACTTTAAACTTAATTAAGTCCTAATCATTTTATGACACTGTTTTGTTGCAGAAACAAGTTTCTTTCTCTCAGGAGGTTTTACAAATTAGGAATTTTTTCTCCCAATTTTCTAATACCTTGTATTAAAATTAGAGTACCATTAAGAATGCCTACTGATAGAAAATTCAGTATAGTTCAGCTACATTTCCCCAATGATTTTTGTAATGACCTTGATAACACTAATATTGTAGTGTAAAACAAAGCTTCGTTTATCTAACTTCACACTTTTAATGAGTAAAAAGATATCAACACAATTTTTGTGAAGAGAAATATAAACTGTTCTTTACAATATTGGAATTGTTCTAATACACATTGGCTGAAAAATAGTTATTGATTACTTCCTGTGGATGCACAGCCACTGAATAGCTGTTGTGAATAGTGGTTGATAAATGGCCTCAGCGCTCAGGGCCCTGCCCACTGCCCTGACTTGACTTGAGCCTTCACAGATGTCATAGTTTTGACTACTGGAAGCCTCTTGTAATTGTATCCATTTAATTCTAAACTAAGTGGAATTTGTTTGCATTCAGTGTCTTATTTATAATCCTAATAACAATCGCAGTATATTTAGGTCCTGGAGTGATCATAAAGTAAGTAAAACAAAAAGGGTCTCAAAAAAATGTTAATATATAACCTCCTGAGGGTATGTGGATGACAGTGTAGTAAAAATAGTTTGCTTATGAATGGGTTTAATACTGATATACTAATTTTCCATAGCCCTCTGTGGTTTAGACTATACTTTCAAGTAGTTATTTCATTTTATCCTTCCAAATCTCTATGATCTTCATGAAAACAAATTATTGAAAAAGTCATTAAAAATTATATTGAAAAAGGAATTAAAGGATTAAAAATCATTCTTAGTTTTGCAGAATCTATTGAGTCTAGGACCCAGCTATCTATGTCCTTTATATGCATTATCTCCAATTTTCATAAAGACTCTACAAGGTAGAATTTTCCATATGAGGAAGCTGAGACATTTAGCAACTTTTTCAGAAATACACAACTGAAAAGCACTTGAGCTTATATTTTCATCTGATTCTTAAAAATCATTATCCAGCTAAGAAAAATATTTTAAATTATAAAATTATTGACTTGTTTTCTGACAAAACAACACCTAAGCCCCTTTGTCCAAATAGGCAAAGTAATGAAAGCTGTCAGAAACTGTGAACACTCTTAGTGTGTTTTCAAATGTCACATCCAAGGAAAGTAAGCAGTGAGACAAAAATTAATGTTGCCATGTGCCTGCTTTGTAGTTTATTGTTGTTTCTGTTGGCAGCTTTAGCATTGTGTGTCCAAAAATGTCTTCTCAAGAGCTAAACTATGGAGGTCCGAAAATAATTTGGAATTTTCCTTTTGGAATTGACGACCTGTGGTTTAACTTAGATGTAACCATTTAAAACATCAGTAAAACTTTCTTTTGGAAAATAATGTGTCCTAATGTATCAAGATTTGGACTTTTAAAAACAGTAATGACTTTTTGGGGTGTTAACTGTGCCTTGTAAAATTTTCATCAAATATACTTTATATAGATTGGTCCTTTGGTTTTATGGCTCTTTGCTGCACAACTACTGAAGGAACCTCTTAGCACAAATTCAGCATTATAAGCTATCAACAGACAAATACTTCTAACACAGTAATATGTAGACATTGACAAAACAGAGATACCAACCTAAATTATACTGTAGACCAGTAAATACTTTAATTCTCAGTCAAGGACCCTGTAGTAAGAAAAAGAAAAAAGAAAAAGGAGAGAGGGCAGCAGTGAGAAAGTGAAGCCACGACCCTCTTAAAGTTACCCAGTGGTGCTTGTTAAAGCATGGCAAGAAAGACTTTGTTCAGGACCATTGTGATGGGTTCAGGGAGCACTGCAATGGGATTTTGCAGTGGGGGAGAGAGATTGGGCTCAACTCCAAATACAGCGTGGGTGAGTGGGAATTTATAGCCAAGGAGTAGGGTGGGGTCAGTGGATGGAAAATCACAGAGAAGAAGCATCAGGGGTAAGGAGGATTCTGGATAAGCCCACCTAACAGGCTTCTTGTCGAAGACAGGCCAGGGTGATCAGGCATTACCTGGGGGATAGTGGAGGATGATTCTGAGGGCAGTTAGATATCATGAGTGGGAGGTTTTTGATAAACTGACTTAGCAGAGTTTTTCACTAAAACTGGATTTTACAAGAAAGTATACAGATGGGCCTAGGAGAAGGTTTAGGAGCCTGACTGTAGTTTGGCCAAGCCAAGAATCTTTGTCAGCCCTGACAGAGAAAGGGGAAGGAACAGCCCCAAGGCTAAAGTGTTAACATTTATGAGTATTACTATTTATAATAATTATATGTATTGGCCATCTACTGTAGTGTCTCAGTCCCATTAGTTTATCAGTACACACACATACATATCCCCCCTGTGATCTTAATTTTAACCTTAAAAGGTGGGTATTATCATCCTCATTTAATTCTTGAGAAAACTGAGACTCAGAGAGAGGTTAAATAAGTGACCTGAATTACACAGTCAAACACTGTTGATTTCAAAGTCTTTCCATTATACTAGTGTTTTTCAAAGAGTAGTACACATATCATTGATGTTTTGCAATATGATTTCAGATGGTACATGGGCAGGTTTTTAAAAAATTTTAATAATTAGATTTTCAAGTTATTAGAAAAGTTTAAATAGCATTATCAGACACATGGTTTCATGAATGTTACTGTTATTATTCAATTATAATAAATTTATTTAAGTTAGAAGAAAGTCAGTATAGGGAGTAGTATTAAGTCACTAATAGGATAAGTTTATGCATGGATGGCAGATGTCCTAAGAGTGATCCATGAATGGCTGAGGTTTGTTTCATATCACCAGGTACTGGGCCAGCTATAGTGTAACATTGCTTAAATGGAAGCTTTGATCACATGAATTTGATAATCACCATTGGGCTTCTTGCAAACTTAGAATTCTCCTTCCACTAAACTTGATACCTTGATTGTATTGAAAATAATCTAAGAGGTTGTGTAGTTAATCAGGATATTCCTTAGAATTAAATAAACAAACAAAAAAAGGCATTTTTTTTTTTTTCAAGATTTTCAAGTTAACAAACCTTGAAGGAATCAAATATCTATTGAGTTCTTTTGTGTGTGTGTGTCCTTTTTGAGACTGGCCGCATCCCTATATAGGGTCCAAACCCGTGGGGGGAGCACTGCTGCGCTCCCAGCGCCGCACTCTCCCGAGTGTGCCACGGGCTTGGCCCAAATATCTATTGAGTTCTAACTGTTGGTTACCATATTATCATTTCATTTAATTCTCAAGAACCTCTGTAAGATTGTCAGTCCTTATTTATTTATTTTATTTTTTTGCAACAACCAAGTTAGAAAAGTAAATTTATAAAAAGATATAGATGCTCCTGTTTGGCAAGTTAGCAAGGGACAATGCTAGAAAACTCAAAAATTTAATGAGTGATACCAGATGTGCCTGTCCTAGAAAAAAGATGCCTGATACATCTGTTGGTTTTGTTGAGAAGAATGGCCTCTCTGATATACAAGGCAGATATCTTCCTACACCAAGTGTTGAAGACATTTAGGTTTTCAGAATCCAAATTGGTGGTGGCCACTAGTCCTTTGGACTGATCATCCTTTGGGGGATATAACCACCCCTTCGGCTGACTTGCTGCAATGGCAAGCTCTAAAACTGCATTCTAGCACTCAGTTCTCAAAACCTCCATAGAAGGCCAATGTGCCTGGTTCCAATACTCAGCTGCTGGTGATCATTAATTTGCAACCTCGTGGTGGGATGCTGCTCCTGTCTTCAGTACTTGGTATCTGAATCTGCCATCTCCATGACACCTATAGTGAAACAAAACAAAACAAAAATCAAAAATACCCCACAGTCCTTAATGTTACAAATAAGGAAACTAATCCTCAAAGAATCTAAGTCACCATAGCTAATTAATGTCAGGTTTCATTCTCATTTCTCTTTAAGAGAAATGTTCTTTTACTTGAATTTAAAGCAACTAGTAAAGGGGCCGGCCCGGTGGTGCACTGCTACAGTGCGCCGCTTGAGAGCGTGGCGGCGCTCCTGCCGAGGGTTCAGATCCCACATACAGACCGGTTCCCGCTCATTGGCTGAGCGAGGTGCGGGCGCAGCACCGAGGGTTGCGATCCCGTTGCTGGTTCCGGTTCGGTGCGGGCGCAACACTGAGGGTTGCGATCCGTTGCCGGACACGAAAAAAAGACAAAAAAAATAAATAAATAAAAAATAAAGCAACTAGTAAAAATAAGTAAATAAAAAATAATGTTCCTATAATTGTAGAGAATACCAGAGCTCCTATACTCACCATGTGGAATCTTCACGCATGATCTCTACAAGTGTATGAAAGCACGATAGCAGGGCAAAGACATGCTAGGAGTAATAAATCAATTGCCACTGTCAGTTCACTCTTTAATGTTCTTGAGAATACATGAGATTTATCACTGAGGAATTGTAGAATAATGGTAGTATATGAAAACAAAGTCCACCAGGGAGATGTACTACATCATTTGGATTTAGCACTGCCATCTGCTTAATAGCATTGAGAAGACTACAGAGGTACTTATGATCAACCATTCATAGCAGTGACAGATGCTGTGGAGAGTGAACATACCAGGGAAAGAGGTTCATTACTAAAATGTAGATTATGTGACAGGGTTTCTAAAAAGTAGGTATGTTGGTTATCACACCCCCAATTTTAAATCTTCACTAAAATTTTAGATTCTGTAAGATAAAGAGCTACTCAGTAAATCTCCCAGGTTTACTTTCCCCGTGTTTTCTACATTTTTAAAGTGTATTTTTTGGTGTTTAAGAGAATTAACCTTAAAAATTGTATATATACAGTCTTTTTTTAGTGAAGAAGAAAAATATGCTTTGTATAATTTTCTGACTATTAAAGTTAGCCATGATTTAGTAAAAAGGACAGTGGCTATAAATTCACAGAAACCTGAATTTTTATCCCAGCTCCATTTTTTCAGCTGCATGATTTTGATCAGGTTCCTAAACTTGAGTCTTTTTCCACCTGTAGATGACAATAATATTGGGTATAAGATTGTGATTAAATGAGGTAGCAGCTATAATGTACATAGTAGCTCAATAAATTTTCTGTAGTCGTATGTAGTAGGTGCTACACACTGTTCTAAGCATTTTGCAGCCTTATAAAGGTAGGTACTATTATTATACCATTTTACAGATGAGGAAATTGAGGCACAGAGATTATGGAACTTCCATAATTTCATGGAGAGTAAATGCTAGAGGGAGCATGTGAACCCAGGCAGTCTAGGCATTCTGCTCTTCTACCTCTCTGTATAACTGTCGTTATGAGTTTAGTTATTGCATGTAGAAATTTACAGTCTTTTCTGAGGAGTCCCCAGGCAATAAAATCCCAACAAATAAACAATCTTCATAAAATTATGCATGCCATTTTGATGCCCCATTTGTGAAATAAAAAGTTGTTTAAGATTCATCTAATTTAGATTGTTTAGAGTCCTAAAATGTGTTAGAAGCACAGAGTTGAGGTCAGAGCTTAAAGTTACTTGTTGAAGGATGATTTATAATAGAGAATGTCGGTGCTTTAATTTCTCAGAATCTATTCAAATCTCACTTATAGTACTCACAGCTTTATATATTGAAATAATTCAGACATGTTGTAGATTGTATTTTTCATTTTCATTTGTTATTGTGAAGAGATATGTTTATTTTGCAAAGTAATTTATGAGCATATACCAGGAACCTTAAAACTGTTTGTAATGGTCAGCCCCGTGGCTCACTCGGGAGAGTGCGGCACTGGTAGAGGCCTCGGGTTCGGATCCTATATAGGGATGGCCGGTGCACTCACTGGCTGAGTGTGGTGCAGACAACACCATGCCGAGGGTTGCGATCCCCTTACCGGTCAGGGAAAAAAAAAAAAATGTTTGTAACTCATGACACAATATTTGCACAATAAGTGCCTGAACTTACAACAATCAGTGTTTGGCACTGTAAATATATTTGAGCTCTTTAAAAAGAATAAATGGTCTCTGTCAGGAAAAGGGAGGGACAGATGATGAATCTAATTTCTCATTTTACCTGTTGGGTGGGTTGTTATAATTAATTATGATGGGTAATAAGATTTGGGGGAAAACATTTAATAAGTCCATCTAGGGTATGTTGAATTTGGGCTGTCCCCCAAATTTTAAAAATTATATTAAATAATTGATATGGAAATATTTTATATATTAATAAATCACTATACAAATGGTGGTTATTATTCTGTCCCAATTTTTCTCAGTAATTACAAAATGTATTATTATAATTAGATTTTTACCCCAGTTTTTCAAGTAATTGAGTCGTAGTTTTATTTTTGGTATTCTCTTTTGTTAGTGTCCTAAAGTTTGTGTAACTCAGTATTTTTACGTAGGGCAGGGTTGATCAGTTCCACAAGTATATTAAACAAAGTAGTGTGAAAATATTATACACTTAGGAGTCAGGCAGACCTGACTTCTGCTTAGTAGCTGTGTATATGATCTTTCACTAACCCTCAATTTCCCCATGTGCAAAATGGGAATAATAATAGTACCTACCTAGCAGGGCAAATGTAAGGATTAAGTGTGAGAATATACTTGAACAGTTTAGGATAGAGGCTGCCACATAGCTCTCACCATTTTTTTTACATCGTGTTTTATTGTACTAATCTATCATTGCTAGGCATTTTGTTGGTTTTCAATAAATAATAGTGACTTATGGTGGCATGATCATTAGCCTCTTCATCATCACCATGTAACAGATTGGTTCCAGATCACCTCATGTCTGATTATTCTCTGTACAAAATATCACCGGCTAATTTGGATCTCACTACAAATTTAAAAGAAATCATTGTTTTTACTTTTTTGTTGGTTATTTCTTACTCTGGTGCTTTTGTTTGTGTTCTGTAAAGGACTAAAAAATAGATATGTACATAGGAAAGTAGGGAATTAATGATCAAAACTTCCATGTTTTTCCTAAATCTACCGTTTATAAATGGATTGCTATACCATATGAAGATGAATTTATGTTGTTTATAAATTTACAAAATAGAAGTAGTTATTTATCTAATCCCATTGCAACCTTTATTAATTGGTTGGTAAAAAGTATTAGATATAGGCTTAGATGTTGCTAAATTTTAGGTACATTAGATGTAAAAACTACATACAAGAATATAGCCTGATAACACAATTTTAGATATAGGGAAGAAAAAAAAAAAAAACAATGCATGTTAACTTAGCCAGAATATAGATAAAATAGTGTCTCAATTAAGGAAACACTTGGTTAATAAAAAATTTAACAAAAAATTTACTGCCTGGATTTGAATCACAGCTTTGCCATTTGCTAACCATGTGACCGTGAACAAGTTATTTAACCTGTGCTTTATTGATAATAATAGTAACTACCTTATAGGGTTGTTGTAAAGTTAAATGCGTTCATATATGGAAAGCACTTTGATGCCTGACACATTGTAAATGCTGTTGTTAAAATTCTGTAATCCTTTATCTGAAACCCTTAAAGCCAAATGTCTTAGAGTCACAATTTTAGAATTTTGAAAAGACAATATGGTGTACAGAGTATATGTTGATACTAATCCAGTGGAGTCTATTTGTGCTTCTCTGGGATAGTGATTGCCCCTTGGAGTGCTTGAAGTTTATGGTTCAGGAAAATTTGATAAAGAGAAATGAAGTTTTGTATGACAATTTGAAAAACAAAACAAAGGAATTTCTGAGGAGGGGGATGTGTGGTATTTAGCCTTGGCAGGTTATCATCCCACCAAGTATAACAATATTACTAGTGCTAGCAATTAATTTTTAAATAGAATGGATTAACGGTTTAGGATAGGACCATTCGTTCTATTAAAAGTCATCACCTTAGCAAGGCCTTTCTTGATCTCGCCCCAATTCTTTCTCTAGACTCATCTCAACTCACCCATATATATATAAGGTATAATCTAACTTTATACTGAATTGTTCACTTGTGTCTCATTTGTAGTTTGCTAAATTACATATTAAAATCGAAAGCATAAGTTGTGAAGTAAGTTTAATGTCATCAGAATCTTCATGGCTTCTTCAGTTATTTTCTTCACATATACTTTTAAAAGACATTGTGGTTTAAAGACATTTTGTGGTTCCAAAAATGGTACAAACAGGACAATTTGCTTTTCTTTACATTTTAGTTATTTTCAAATTGCTTGCAGCAGAGCTACAGTTCCTTGGGTCAGTAGATATATCATCTGGCAACCTTTCCTGATTCTCTTCATCTCACATCTCCCTCCTTCCATGTTTTGATAAGTGCTAAGTCAGTCTTCTGTGTTTCTAAAATACTCTATGTTTGTTCTTGCCTCTATTCCCTGGTATTAATTGCTAAACTGTTGAGAATCTCTTCCCTCAGTGGCAGGGGCCCTTTTGTACTCATCTTTGTATTCCCAGCCCCCAGTACAGTACTGATCAGAAAAGTGATCTATTTGTGTTCTTCAGTCTGCATCTGTTTTAAAAGTTTCTTTATTGGAAACAGTAAGAAATCTGGTACCATTGAAAGTCTAATATGAAAATGGATGTAGTCCTCGCCTCTGGCTGCATAGAAGAGTAGCCTATGCAGCCTTTTGGGGGGAAAAAATGGCACCCAAGCAAATCTCCTGTTCATTTAGTATTTTTTAATCTGGATCTTGGTGTAGCCTAGCTATCTGTAAATTTTTTAAACACTGCAGGTAATTGTGATAAGCAGCCAAGGTTTGAACTACTCTTCTTGAGTAGTAACTACTATGTAAACAAGGTAATATATATTAAGCACTTTGCAAAGTGCCTCATAGATAGTTGCTAAATAAATATTTGTTTCCCAGAAAAGTAAATTATTGGCATTTCTTTAATATTCGTCTTTTCGTTCATTCAGCAAACAACTGTTGAGTATCTTTTAGTGCTAAAAACTACCTTATGTGCTTAAGAAGTATCAATGAACAAAAAGGATAAAAATCCCTACCCTTATAAAGCTTAAATTCTAATGGTGACTGTTTTTAATATGTTAGGCATGTTTGGCTTCTTGGAGAACATAATTTAAGATTTGAAGGAGGTTTCAGGGTTTGCCTTAGGGGATATCTGTGGGAGTAGGAGTCTGTGCAAAAGCCCTCTGATGAGCATGTATCTCATGTATTTTGTCATCTTTAAAGTTATAATTTTCTTTCATTTGAATTCATAATTTCAAATTCTTTTGAATAGAAAACTTCAAATTTCCCTTTGGAATAAGATATTTTTGAGCAATTTGGAACAAAAAATTAACTTTTCAAGAATATGTTGTAATAACATCTTCCTATATAAAAATAATACCACTATGCTTGAAAGAGCTTGCAAACTTAAAACTATTACAGGAGAAGACTGTTGCCCATATACACTGATAAATGGCTTTCAAAGATGTCCATATCCTGATCCTCAGAACCTGTAGATATGTTATTTTGCATGGCAGATGGGACTTTGCAGATGTGTTTAAGTTTAAGGACCTTGAGATGGGAAGATTACTCTGGAATATCTGGGTGGGTATATTATAATCACTAAGGACCTTAACAGTGAAAGAGGAAGGCAGAAAAATCAGAGGAAGATGTGGCTGTGGAAAAAAGGCACAAAGAGATCCAGCACTGCTGGTTTGGAAGATGGAGGAATGGTGCCACAGGCCAAGATGTGGTTGGCCTCTGGATGCTGGAATTGGCAAGGAAACATGTTCTAAACTAGAGCCTTCAGAACAGAACATGGCCCTGCCAACACCTTGATTTTAATGCAGTGAGATTCATGTTAGCCTTCTGTTCTACAAAACTGCAAGAAAAGTAATGTATGTTATTTAAGTTGCTAAGTTTGTGGTAATTTGTTACAGCAGAAATAGAAAGGGAATTCAGCAACTAACAACAAGACAGAAGAAGAAATACATCCTTTACAGTGAAAAACTTATCTTAATTTCTCTGCTCTTTTTCATAAAACATCCAACATTCAATAATACATTATGAGATGAGAAAATATAACCATCAAGAGAGGGGATAATCAGTAGAACAAGACAGTTAGCCTGGATATTGGAATTGGCAAACAGTGTCTTAAAAATTGACATGATAAATATGTTAAAATATATTTTAACTAAATAGATTTAATTAAAAGATATTTTAATTTTTCAAATGGGAATTTCAACAGAGATGAAAATTCTAAAAGTCAATTGGAAATTCTAGAAATGAAACATTATAATATCAGAAATGAATAATTATTTCAGTGGGTTTATTAAGCAGATTGTACACAGTATCCAAGGAGACACACAAAGAGAAGAGGGAACATTGAGTCTGAGGTCTGAGAGACTGTATAAAACAGTCTAACATGTATTATTAGAGTCCCAGAATGAGAAGAGAGAAATTACGGGACAGAAGAAATACTTGAAGAGATAGTGTATGAACATTTTCCAGACTTAATGAAAAACATCATTACACCAATCCACAAAGCTCAGAGAATCCCAAGGAGGATAAATATAAAGAAAAATAGAGCAAGCCAAAGCATATACAAACTGCTAAAAAAAAGAAAAGAAAAGAAAAAAAGTCTTCAGAGCAGACAAAGAAAAAAGGACAAGTTACATTGAGGCAGAATAATAAGAAAGATGGCTGACTTCTTATCCAGAGCATTTGAGGCCAGAACACAATGGAATTTTTTGTTTAGGTTTGTATTTATTTATTTATTCTTAATTGTACATATTTGTAGGGTACAGTATGTTGTTGCAATGCATGTATGTATCGTACAATGATTCACTTAGGGTAACTAGCATATCCATCACCAAAACATCATGAAAACATTTATGTTTTCTTTGCAGTGATTACATTCAGTATTCTCTTTTCTAGGTATTTAGAATAAACGATACAATATTGCTAGCAATAATCAGCCTAGAACACCATAATTTATTCTTTCTGTCTATGGCTTTGTACCCATTAATCCACCTCTCCCCCCACCCATAAAAATAATGTGATATATATATATATACACAATGGAATACTATTCCACTGTCATTTGCAGCAACGTGTGGAACTGGAGACCATTAAGTAAGCCAGGCACAGAAAGACAAATACTGTGTGAACTCACTTATACGGGAAATCTAAAAAAAGTGGTTCTCATAGAAGTTGAGAGTAGAATTGTGGAGCATTGTCTTTAAAGTGATGAAAGAGACACCTATCATGTTAGATTTTTTTTTTTGTCCTTTTTGAGACCGGCCACACCGCGCTCAGCCAGTGAGCGCACCAGCCATCCCTGTATAGGATCCAAACCCGCGGCAGGAGCACTGCTGCGCTCCCAGCGCCGCACTCTCCCGAGTGCGCCACGGGCTCGGCCCTCATATTAGAATTTTGTAGAGAGAAAATATCCTTCAAAGAGGAGTGTGAAATAAAGACATTTTCAGACCAAAAGAAAAGTTAAAAGGGAGTTTGTATCCAGCTGACCTGCACTACAAGAAATGCTAAAAAATGTAGGTTGAAGGGAAATAATACTAGATAGAAGACTCATTCTATATAAAGGAGTGAAAGACACCCACCTGAAAAAGCAAATATGGAAAATATGAGACCTTTAGAAAAATTCATATGCATTTATTTATATTTAAATCTTTTAAAACTTAGCTGTTGAAAGTAAAAGTGATAGTAATTTAATATGGAATTTATAGCATATTAGATATATTAAAGTAAAATATGACAGCAGTAGTATAAAGGCTGAGACGAAAGTTCTTACACTGTTTGTGAAGCATTTAAATATTTATTGGAGATAGAATGTAAGTTAAAGATGCATACTGCAACTTCTAGAGCAACCTCAAAAAACATAAAACACAGGCATAACTAAAATGTCAATAGAAGAGATAAAAATAAAATGCTGAAAAATCTACTTCACTCGTAAAAAGGCAGAGGAGGATAAACAGAAGAAAAAAGAGCAGTTTAGAGAATTAGAATTCAAATACTAATATAGTACACTTGGGTCAAAGTATATCAAGCATTAACAGACTAAAAACCTAAATTACAAATCAGATACTGCCAGACTAAATGCAAAGCAAAGAGCCAACTATATATATTGTTTAGAAAAAATGTACTTTAAACATAAATATAGAAAAATCTTGAAAATAAAAGGATAGGAAATGATATATCATGAAAATAGTATACATTAAAAAGTTGTGTGGTTATAGTAATGTCAGACAAAATAGACCTCAAGATGAACGGAATTGATTACAAGTGCTAGAGATAGTCATTTCATGATGATAAGTGGGCATTTCATCAAAAAGAAATAAACAATGTTAAATGTACATGCACCTAATAAAGCACAAAAATGAATAAAAAATGGAAGGACAGAAAAAAATCAGTAAGCATATAAAACTATAAAATCAGTAATCTACTCTTTCATCCTAAGAAGTTACCAAAGGGGCCAACCCCGTGGCTCACTCGGGAGAGTGCGGCGCTGGGAGCGCCGAGACCGCGGGTTCAGATCCTATATAGGGATGGCCAGTGCGCTCACTGGCTGAGCGCGGTGCGGACGACACCAAGCCAAGGGTTGCGATCCCCTTACCGGTCACAAAAAATAAAAAAAAAAAGTAATTACCAAAGAAGATCAAATTGAACCCAAAGTTAGTTGAAGAAAGGAAATAATAAAAGTAAGACTAGAAATTAATGAAATAGATGACTAATAAGAAAAAATTTCAGTAAAGCAAAATGTTGATCTTTGAACAGATTAATAAAATTGATAAACTAAGACTGATCAAGAGAGAAAAAAGAAATAACTCAGATTATCAATATTAGGAATTAAAGAGGGAATATCACTATAGATTCAGGTCACAAGAAAATGTAATGAGAGAATATTTTATGCCAGTGTATTATACAACTTACAAAAAATAGACATATTCTTTCAAAATCATAATTACGAAAACTTACTCAAGAAGAGATAGAAAACCTGAATAGCTCAGTACTCATTAATGAAATAGATGCATAAGTAAAAATCCTTCCCCAAAAGAAAACTTTGGGCTAGATAGCTTTATTAGTGAACTCTATCAAACCTGTTAGGAAGAAGTAATATCAGTACCACACAAAGTCTTTTAAAAAATGGAGGAGGTGTGACCGTTTTCCACCTCATTTTATGAGGCCACCATAACCTTAACACCAAAATCAGAAAAAGACATTACAAGGAAAAAAAAAACAACAAAATTGCAAACCAAGCTCTCTCATGATCATAGATGTAAATTCACACAATGTATTAGCAAATCAAATATAATAATGTATAAAAAGGATAACTTATCATGATTAAGTAGAGTTTATCTCAGCAATGCAAGGTTTATATTATATAACATGAAAGTTAATGAGTGTAATTTACTACATTAAGTAATGAAGAAAAATCATATGATCATTTCAGTATAGCTACAGAAAAAATATTTTATAAAATTTAAAATACATTAATGATTAATAACAAGTAGAAGTCTGAGAAAACTGGAAGTACAAGACAGTTTCCCTAACTTGGTAGAAGATAGCTACAGAAAAAAATGCAAAAGTGAAAAACTTACAGCTAACATTGTACTTAACTGACATATTTAATGCTTTCCTCTTAAGTTGGGAACAAGCCAAGTTTGTCCACACTCGCCACTTATATTCAGCATTGTACTGTCACCTAATCAGTGCAGTAAGAGTAAAAAGAAATAAGATGTACACAGATTGAAAAGGAGGAGGTAAAATTATATGTATTCACAGGTGACATGATTTTATAATTGAAAATCCTAAGGAATCTACTAAAAAACCACTCAAAGTAATAAGTAAGTTTATGAATTACATAATATAGTCAGTATACAAATCATGTATTTTTGTAATAGCAATTAACACTTGGAAGATAATCTTGAAAGAGACCATGTACAACAACATTAAAAAACATAAAATACTTAGGGCTGATTTTTTAACAGTTTCATTGACATAAATTTTACATACCATAAAATTCACCATTTCAATTAGAAATTTAATGATTTTTAGTAAATTTACAGAGTTGTGCAACAGACATCAAAATCTCATTTTGGAACACTTTATCCCTCCAGTGAGCTCTTTCATAACTGCTTAAAATCAGTTCCTTTTCCTAGCCCCAGCCACAGGCAACCATTAATCTCATTTTTGTTTTCTATGGATTTCCCTTTTCTGGACATTTCATATAAATGTATCATACAATATATGATCTTCTACATCAGATATTTTTCACTTAACATTACATTTTTGAAGTCCATCCTCAGTGTAGCATGTATCATCACTTTCTTTACTTTTTTTGCATTTTATACTCCTAATATGGGATACTGCATTTTGTTTATTTACCAAATGATGGATAGTGGGGTGGTTTCTACTTCTTAGCTATTATTAAATAATAGTACTATGAACATTTATGTGCAGATGTTTCTGTGAAATTGTAGTTTTTGTTTCTCTTGGGTTAATAACCAGGAGTGGAATTGCTAGATCAAATGATAAATTTATGTTTAGCTTTTTAAGAAACTGCCCAACTGTTTTTCAAAGTGGATAAACCATTTTAAATTTTCACTAACAATATATGAAGATTCTTAGGGTTGATTTTAACAAAATGTGCCTTTTCACTGACATCTATTAAAAGATGCTTATAGAAAGTAATGAAAATCTAACTAAATGGAGATAGCCCATGTTTTTGGATTGGAAGACTCAGTGTAGTTAAGATGTCTATTTTCCTCCAAATTATCTATAAATTCTTTACATACTCAATCTAAACTCCTGCAGACTGCTTTTTTTTTTTTTTTAATGACAAGCTAGTTCTAAAATATTTGGAAATTCATAGAAACTAGAATAGCCAAAATAAGAAGAACAAATTAGAAATACTCTACTGACTTTCAGTTTATAAAACCACAGTAATCCAGACAGTGTGGTACTTTGAATGTATAGATAATAAGTAGATCGATGAATGTCTGGAAATAGACCCACACATAATTACTTTCAACAAGGACACCAAAGCAATTTAGTGGGTAAAGAATTATCTTTTTAATAAGTAATGCCGTGACAATTAAATACACGAGGGTACTTTAAAAAGTTCATGGAAAGGTTTATATTATCCTTTACTTCTATTTTTCCCTGAAGTACCCTCCTATGTGAAAGTGGGAAAATCTTTGACCCTCCTCCCGCATACATACACATACTTCATACCATTTACAAATGTTAATTTGATAATTCATGACCTGAAGATAAAAGATAAATTTATAAAGCTCCTATGTGAAAATATAGAAGATTTTCTTTTTATTTCTTTAAAGAGAATATAGAAAACACAAATCATAAAAGAAAAAATTTATAAATTTGATTTCATCAAAATTTTAAACATCTCTCCATCAAAAAATATCATTAAAAAATAAATAGGTAAGCCACAGTCAGGGAGAAAATATATGTGGCATATATATCTGACAGAGGACTTTTATCCAAACTATATCAAGAAACTCTACAACTTGATAAGGAAAATATAACCCAATTTTAAAAAAGAGCAAAAGACCAAAACAGAAATTTCACAGACTTTTTCAAAAAGTTAAACATATATCTACCCTATAAACCAGTAATTTCACTCCTAATAATTTTATCCAAGAGAAATGAGAATATGTATCCAGAAAAGGCTTCATGTAAAAATATTCAAAAGCTGGAAACAGCCAAGATGCCCATCAGCAGGAGAATCAACCATGATGTATTCATACAATGAATGGAATGCTGCTGGCAATAAAAATAACGTGATTGTGGTAGCTGCAGTAATATGGACAAAACTCCAAGAAAATTTTGAAAAAGTACTTCCTACAAAGCTCTCGATCTAATGAGTGAGTTATTGTTTACCCTAAACTATCATTAATACAAAACTATGGTTAATAATAGATCACCATTTTACCAGGCAAACAGAGGAGAAGGCACAAACAATACATGCAGTGTTCCTGTGAAGGAATCGATATGGCATGTGCTGGTAATAACTAGGTTTTATGGAAGCTACAGTCTAGCATGTGTAACGAGGTGTACATAGTGTCTAGAAAGATCAGTAGGGGCCATTTTGTGATGGCCCTGAAGACCAGGCTCAGGTTTGCACAAGTTTTGGGTTCTTATAAATCAGGGTGCTCTCCATAGCCATTACCACCATGCTGGTCCCAACTCATGTCATCTTGCTTGTGGTACCAGTAGCCTGCTTGCTGCTTGCCCTGCCACTCACGGGCTCTTTCCTATCATTTCTCCACACTGCAGCCAGAGTGGGGTTTTTTTCCATGTAATTATATTCTCTCACAATACCAAGTAATTTTCCTTCATAACTAAAATTCAATATTGAAGTGATTCTTTGATCAATATCTGTCTTTTTAAAACTTGTTTGCTATCATACCCCCAGCATCCAGTGCAGTGCTGAAACATACAAAGTGCTCAATAAATACTTACTGAATAAATATAGAGAGGTAAAATTTTACTTGATGTTAGTAATTTTAATAAACAATAGGCATTCTTATCTCAGTTTCTTAACACTGAGTTTAAATACAGTGCTGTGGGTAGTGTAGTTTAAATTATTTTGATTCTGTGTATGTGAAGAGTGAGGCAATGTAATTTGATAAGCAAAGTGATGCAAGGTAGTGTACTGCCAGATTCCCCAGAAGCACTGAAAACTATATGCTAGTCTAACATTGTTTCACCAGGATATAGATAATCCCATTAAAAAAAAATCACGAGGCTTCCTTCCAGACTTAATTATGTCTCATATGTAAATATTGCAGATTACAATCAGTGTTTTCTTAAAGAGTAATAGATATGGCTTTGGAATCCAGATATGCAATGTATTGCATATCAGAAATCTGCCCCAAAAGCTTCCTCAGTATAGCAGGTGGAAGGAGTGGCTGCAAAAACAAATCCAAGATTTAACATAGGATCCAATGAAGTATTGTAAACTGGCTCATAAAATGTTGATAGACCGGGCTGGCTGGTTAGCTCAGCTGGTTAGAGTGGGGTGTCGATAACACCAAGTTTTAGGGTTTGATTCTTATACCAGCCAGCCACCAAAAAAATAAATAAATAAGAAAGAAGTCGATAGACCATTTCTAATGCTATTGGAAGAGGCAAGGAATCTAATACCAAAAAATTACATGCCTTAGCACCCAGAGTAGTTGGACTTGGGGAATCAAAAATAGAAATATGAATAGAGGCTAAATGAACCCAACCTTGATCTGTTTTTCTCTCCAAAAAATGTTTTTATGTGTTTAAAACTTGTAAGTATATATTTCATTCTTTTGAAACTCATTCTCAACAACCTTCCCAGCCTCCTCCTCACTTGAATACTAATCCCTGACCCCTTTCCCACTCTCAAGACTTTTCTACATTCCCAGTCTGTAGTGACAGACAGTTCTCCTTTTAACATCTTCCCGTTACTTCACCCTGGTTTCTAAAGTTAAGTTCTATCAAATTCTAATATATAGTTTTAATACTTAATGCAAAGAATTCTCATTAAAATTACTTGTGATGTATAATTACAGTATATGTAATTGATAATATTTTTAAAATCATTCTTTGCCAGAAAAATAAGTGAATGTTTCCCTGTGTTTCTTCATAAGAAATCTTAGTTCTAATGTTAGTGCTTCTGAGAAATTAATTAATTGTTGAAATTAACTAACAACTATAGTAGAAATACTGAAGCTTGAGTCAAAAGACAGGTCTGAAATTGAATTTCAGCCTTGTCATTTATTGTGTGACCTTGGGCAAGACACACAGTAAATCTTATGAAACCTTTCGTTTAACTAATAGAGTGAGTGAACAAAATATTACTCACCTCCCTGAAAGTTAAATAAATTATGAAATTACAGAATACTGTGCAAATATAAAGAAACTGTTATTGTCGATATTTTCATTAAGGCTTGTATCACTAAAGATAAGTTCCTCACTCTCTTAGTCAAGAGTGGGTGTTTGCTGAGTAGTAGATTGTATGACATCGGATAAACACTGGGGAAAATATGAGTTATTTAGAAAGGACCTCTGCTTTATTATTAACAACAGCTGTCCTTGAATAAGAGTTTGATATATGTATGTAACATGTTATTTCATTTAAGCCTTACAGCAGTCTTATTAAAGATATTAATTTAAAACCGACCATCACATTTTGTACACAGGTATTGGTGTTCAACTCTGTACCCCACAAATATGTATAATCAATTATGTTTCAATAAAAAATAAATCTCTAAAAATAAATAAATAAAATGTTTAGTTCTTTAAAAAAAGAAATAATAAACAGACAATTTTTACAGATGAGAAAATTGAATTAACTTTGCCTAAGCTTAGACAGAATAAATGGTGAAGCCAAAATTCTGATACACAAGGGATCTTCAAATAGTTCATGGAAAGATGCATATTATCTTTTAATTCTATTTTTCCATGAGCTTTCTAAAGTACCCTTGTATGTTTGTTTCCAAAGCCTGCTTTTAACTGTTAATTGTATATAATCTTCTAAAATGATTACAGTAAGATGGAGAAACCTGCTTAAAAATGAAAATGTAAATGTATAACGAAAGTGAATTTGGCATTATGTTCTGTGAAACATACACCAATTACCACTGAGACTGCTTTGGTGACTCAGATGTGTTGCAGGAAGAAAAAAAAGCACAATGTGAGCTGAGGATATTCTTGTAAACAAAACCTTGCTTTCTTTTTGCTCTTCAATTTTTCTTGAAATTTAATAAAAATGAAAAATTTTTTTTCAGAACCATCTGCAACCCTTTAAGCAACTTTTCTCTTTTTTAAAAATTGGTTATGGGTATTCGTGAGATACAAAGTAATTGTCACCCCTCGTGTCCATAAGCAACTTTTCAGTAGGAAGGAGTAGCACGATAGAGCTGTTTTCTGTTAAAATAAGAAAACATGGTTAGATATCTCTGTATCAGAAAAATATAGGGATATCAGCATCTCTTCTTTCAGAATGTAGTGCTCTGCCTTTTAGGACTGGGTTAAACTCTGAATTAACCATAAATTTAATCAAATTAAAGGTTTATTTTTCTCTCATGCAAGAATGTAAGCAACTCCAGGCTAATGTGACAACTCTATAGTCACTAAGGGTCCATAGTTGTTCTGCCTCTCTTTCACCCTCCTCAACCCTGGCTTGTATCCCAAGGCTCGTCTCAGTCACAGTGGCTGTTGTAGTACCAGCCACCAACTTGGGATTCAGGCAATTAGGAGGAAAAGTGGAAAGTGGTGCCTCCTTAGGTGAGTTAGTCTTCAGTTAGGACATTTCCTTCACTCCTTTTTTTAAGACTTTCATTAAGTGTTATCTTATTTCCAGTCATCTTCTTTTGTCTCCCTAAATTACATGGCTTTTTTAAAAAGTACCCAAACATACATATTTCTTATTATTCTGAGAATATAGTGATTGATAATTAAATTAGATGGTAGTGAAAAGCAGATGATGTGGAAAGAATCTATACTTAAAGTCAGAGTAACTAGACATATCCTAAATCCATGGCATTCTAGCCATGTGATGTTAGATAAGTTACTTTATGTCTCTGATTAGCTGCTTTATTACCAAGCCAGATTAAATGCTATTCTGCTTACAATGCTTTTTTTTTCTTCATCTTTGTCTAGCTTTTCTCTTAGTTGTCAGTTTAGATTTTTCTTCTCCAGGAAACCTTCCCATTTGCCCCCAAACTGACTCAGGCACCCCGCCTCTGAGTGCCTACAGGATTCTGGATTTCTCTGTATTATAGTACTCCATTTACCTATCTACACTTGTTTAGCCTGAACACTAGACTAAACTAGTGTTATTGCAAAGACTAAATCTTCATGGCCACCTTTCCATGGAATGGCACATAGTAGATGCTCTGTAAATATCTGAACAAATATTGAATGAAGAAGATAGTATCTGAATCTCCTAATTGTCTACCAAGGTTATCTCGCAAAGGATAGTGTAAGAGGTGAGAGTTTACATCTTCTTAAATGGTAGAAAAGTGTTGTTGGTTTTTAACATAAAGTTATAAAACAAAGATACTATCTGTACGGCAAACTTGTTTTAAAGATGAAATAAAAGTTGTGTAGAATACCTAGCACAATTCATGGCTCAAAATAGGCATTTAATAAGTGGTATCTACTATTAGTGTTGTATTAAATCTTGGTGTCCCTTGTGAGTGTGAACTCATTGTCTTTACATGTCCAACACCTAGCACCAGATAATAGTTACAGTTACAATAGGTCCTCCTTAATTAGACTTGCAAAGAGCTCCCAGAGCACACGCCTCCTTATTGCTTTCTCTGAGTAACCTATCTTCCTGAGTCTTCTTATACAGAAGGTGGTACTCTCAAAGCTCTGTGGAGAACAGAATAAGAGAAGAAGGATTCTGAGTGTCTCGTGGGAGATTAAGGTTAGACATAAAACAAGAACTTTCTGGCAGGCATGTTCGAGTGTGTTACTATGACAAGCTATTCAGGATTCATCTCTGGAAGTCTTTGAAAATGGAGAGATAATCATTTCTCTCAGATGATTAATATAGTTTAACCTGGAGGCCAGCGGATGGGCCATGTGACCTCTCAAGGTCAACCTCTTGCCTTTAATTCAGCAAAGTACCAGTAAGTTCTTAAACTTTGTAGTGGAGATAAATTTAACAGTATTTCACAGTAGAGAGGGGAAAGATCAGCTATAAAAGGCAAACTCACATCTCTGATTCTCTGGCAAACCTATATTAGCATTTAAAATCTTTTTATTTGACAAAGTGATAGTTAATCTGAAATGAAGTTTTGCAAACAAAACAATAGGGTTAAGAATAATAGTCAACATTTATTTTGTACTGATTAAGTGACAGACCAGTCAAAAGTGTTTTGTGTATGTGAATTCGTGTAATTATTCATCATTTATTATCACCCTGTCATATATGACACAGATGCATTAATCACTTATTGAGCAGTAAGTGTAAGCCACGTATTTCATTTATTCATTACTTCTTTCATTGTTTTTATCGAGTATCTTTTATATCTGAGAAACTTCTAGAAGCTGGAACTCAAAGATTTTAGCTGCCTGCCCAAGATTATAATGCTTCTAAATGGAAGAATAGTATTCAAACTTAAGTGAACCTTTAATCCAAAGCCTGAACTCTTAGTCATTATGTTATACTGAGTCTCCATAATAATAATTGATTTCATTAATAAAATGCTTTCACCTAGAAACGTAGCTGATCCTCCAGCAGCCATGTGAAGCAGGTAGAATATGAGATGGAGAGGTGCAACTCGCTGTTTCTACCTGGTCTCTTCCCAATTTCTCCTGAACCTGATCATTTTGTCCCCACCCTGCTACTGAACAACTCTTTTCGGGGTCCTCAATGACCTTCACGTAGCCAAATCTCAGAGCCAGTTCTTAGTTCTCCTTGACCTCTCAGCACCTTTGCCACAGTGATTAGGGACCCCTAGCTTCTGGGAAGCCACTGTGCCCTCACTTCACTGGCTGTGTACTCCAGCTCGCTTGCTAGTTCCTCCTCTTCTCCTTGCCCTTTACACTTTGCAGTGCCAACCTGACTTTCCCATTTGCACTTATTCCCTGAGTGATCGTTCTTTCTCATGGCTTAATGTGCCTTTTATATGATGGTGACTCCCAAATGTATATCTCTGGTGCAGACCTCTCTCCTGACCCCTAGGCTTCTCTTTCCAACTGCCTCCTTACTCTCTTCACTGGGATGTCTTAGGCCTCTCACACCTAACCTGTCCCAAAGTAAACTCCTGACCTCTCCCAGCCAAACGTGGTTTCTGCCATACTCTTTCCTTTCTCAGTCAATGACAATTCTGTGTTTTCTTGGAGCTATAGAAACATTGAGAACTTTCCATCTCAATCAGGATAAAAACAAGTAAAAAAAAAGAAACCAAAGCCTTTCAGAGGCCAGCAAGATCCTACATGATCTACCTTGCCTTCTGATTCTGTTGCCCTTCCCCTTTTCCCTTTCGCTCCAACTGCACTGCATTTCTTTCTAAGTCCTCAATTGTATCTATAATGTGGCCTCCTTAAGGACTTTGACATGTGGTAGTACCTCTGCTCAGAATATTGTTCCCCCATATAATATCTGCATGACTCCTTTAATTCCTTCAAATTTCAGCTCACTTGACACCTTACTAGAGAGGGGTCTCTGACTAGATTATAAAATAACAGCCTTATTCCAGTTTTCCCAGTCTCTTTCCGCTGGTTGTTGTCTTATTCTCAGTAGCATGTCATACCATGTGACATATTATTTATACATATAAATTGTTTATTGTCTCTCTCCCATTACAAGGTAAGCTCTACGAAAGTAGTGAGTTTATTTTGTTTCTGAAATATTTTTGGATAAATTGAATCCATGAGTGATGGTTGAATGAATGCATGAGCTTGTTTGGCTTATAATATTTGATTTAGTAAGTGGCCACTGGTTGATGCTGCAGTTGGTAAGTGTCAGAGCCAGGACTCTGGGCCATGTTTCTCTACGTTAAATGATTAACTATTTCTACTAGAATAATGATGAAACTTTTAATAGGTGAATGTACTTTTTTTTTTGGCAGAAATTATGGAAATGTAAACTGACATTAATGCCACAGTAAAACTCATATTTTAATATCCTCAATTTTATAAAATAAGGTGACTATTATATATTTAAATAAAACAAATTTCATATTTTTAAATAACTAATTTATTAGTAAAGGAGAAAAGGATCTGTTATTTATCATTTTAAAATCCTATTTGTCTCGGGAAAAAAATGGGGGATGAGATTTCAGTTATAATTTTTTTAAAAACTTTATTTTGTAGAGCAGTTTTAGATTCACAGCACAGAGACTCCCTACCCCCACACATACCTAGTCTTCCATACTAGTGTGGCATGTTTTTTCCATTGTTGAACCTACACTGACCCATCATTATCACCCCAAGTCTGCNTTTTTTTTTGGCAGAAATTATGGAAATGTAAACTGACATTAATGCCACAGTAAAACTCATATTTTAATATCCTCAATTTTATAAAATAAGGTGACTATTATATATTTAAATAAAACAAATTTCATATTTTTAAATAACTAATTTATTAGTAAAGGAGAAAAGGATCTGTTATTTATCATTTTAAAATCCTATTTGTCTCGGGAAAAAAATGGGGGATGAGATTTCAGTTATAATTTTTTTAAAAACTTTATTTTGTAGAGCAGTTTTAGATTCACAGCACAGAGACTCCCTACCCCCACACATACCTAGTCTTCCATACTAGTGTGGCATGTTTTTTCCATTGTTGAACCTACACTGACCCATCATTATCACCCCAAGTCTGCAGTTTACCTTAGGGTTCACTCTTGGTGTTGTACATTCTATGGGTTTGCATAAATGTGTAATGACATGTATCCACCATTATAGTAACATACAGAGTGTTTTCACTGCCCTAGAAATCCTTTTTGCTCTGCCTATTTATCCCTCTCTCTCCCCAATTTCTTGCAACAGCTGATTCAGTTACAATTTTTAAAATATTTTTACAGTATATGTACTTAATATCAGCCCATTTCTTAAAATGGAATTCTGTTGTAAACTGGATTTTTTGTTAACTCTTAATAATTTGAATGGGAGCAGGAATCATTTCTCAAATTATTTTAAGCCCTGCTTTCTGCTTATTCTTTTTACTAAATCTTATTTCTTAGCTTAAGAAACAAGGTAAAATTATTTTCTAAATTTGCCCTTGTTTTTTTTTCCCTTGTCAACCTTATGATGGATGTTCTCCTGAGGAATGAAATGTCTAACAATCAGGTTAAGAATATCAACTCTGAAAGGTCTATAATTTAGAAAATTAGACCTTCAATTTTTATGAGCTGATAGGATGGCTGAACCTTTCTCTTCAAGATAGAGGGATCCTCTGATTAAACTATATATTTCATCTGGCCTTTTAAATTGAAAATTAAATATTCCAGTTGTTGTCAAATGTATGTGGGTTTTTTTTCTAAAGAAAATTATTTATTTCAAACCTAAGTTTATGTTTATGTTTCTTACATTCTTGGCACTAGTGAATAATACATACCAGTTAGGGAACTGAAACTATTCCTGTGTTAAAAGTGTTCCTGATGATTTGGGGGGAATCTATACATTTACATTGCTTTGATGAAATCCTAGTTTCTATCTGACTTTTTTTGTGTATCTGCCTCAAAAGACAGGGGTTTTTAATCATGGTATTGTGTGAAATCTGATACCAAGCAGCCTGTGATACTGAGCTCTCTCCTGGCTAGCTTGTGAGTACTTCCTCCCTCATCACTGCATGGGGAAAGAGACAGTTTGCAGATAAAGGAATCATTCTCCAGGCAAGCACATAATACTCACTCTGCCTTCCTCCTAAAATTTACTACAGCCATGTGTCTTAGGCCAGTGGTTCTAAAAGTTTTTGGTCTCAACAACCTCTTTATACTCTTAAAAACTAATGAGAGCCACAAAGTTCTTTAGAGTATATGTGTGTATATATTAATATTTACAGTATTAGAAATTAAAACAGAGAAATGTTTAAAAATATTTAATAAAAAAATATTAATCATTAAATGTAACAGTATTCAATCCATTGTTCATTAACAAATCTATTTTCATGAAAAATCGCTATTTTCCAAAACAAAAAAATATTAGTAAGATTTGTGGCATTGCTGATTCTCATATCTACTTCTGCATTCAGTCTGTTGTGATATGTTGTTTTGGTTGAAGTAGTTGGAACAACAGAAAGGTAGTTGAAAAGGGAATAATAGCCTTTTCAGGTAATTGTGAATAGTCTTCTTTGATAGGTCAGTTTCTTAAAGGTTAGTTGCAATGGAGGCTCTGAAACGGTATCAGTAAACTTTTCATATTCTGTTACATTAAAATACCTTGGTCTGTCTTACACACTTGATGGATTTTATGACGTCATGCATCCATCATTTGAAATATATTGGACCACTGAGTTATGCTTGTCTTCACAATGCTATTACACATTTCATTATGCAATAATTAAAAAAAAAATATTTATGATCACTGATATCTACAAAGACGTCTTTAATTATTGGCTTGCTTTTAGTTTACAGAGGCAAATACTAGTTTTCCCAAATCGCAGTTTCTACTTGAAAGCTCAAATTTTGGCATTGGTTACAAATACTGTCAGTTTTTCTTGAAGTGACAGGCTCACTTTATTTGTTTTTGAGAAAATGTCTGCCACATACTCAATTCTGAATAACCATAGTTTGGCGCCATTCATTCTTCCAAGTAAAAATGATGTTCTGAGAAAAAAGCAGTTGGTTGGGCCCTCCAAGTAAAGAAGTGTCCAGGTGCTTTTCAAGGAGATCAGCTTTAGGGGTGCCCCAGAATTGCTCTAAGGGTGTTTTTCCTGTCATCATTCAGAATAATTAAAAAGTGTGTACTTAATAATTGAGATTTAATAATATCAGTAAAATTTACTCCTTTATCAAGGACGTTCTTAAGTGAAAATGCTTCTTTTAAAAAAAACTACTAGTGTGGTTTGGTGCCACTGCCTTGGTTCTTGGTAAAGCACCAACAGTTTTACCCACCAAATTTGGTACAAATGTTAGCACAGTGAAAAAGACAAATAACATCTGAGTATTATTGTGAAAATATTTTGACTTAGTAGATGCCCTCAAGGGTCTGAGGGACTCCAGGGAGTTCACAGGCCACGCTTTGAAAACCACTGCTCTAGGCCATTTTGAAGATGTAATTCTCACATGTATTAATGCTGTGAGAAAGAGACAAATTAGTGATGGATCCAGCAGAAGAAGAATAAAGCAAGTTATCTACAATATTATAAACCTTGTGTAGTTTTCCCATCAAATGAATTATCCTCACATCATAGGCTCCTTAAAGGCAGAAATATCATGATCACCTTGCCTGTCACATAGTAAGCACTCTGGATACTAAGTGTGCCTAAGAGAGGCTGAGCCTTTGCCTCACACATCAAAACTGGCCCCATCTAACTTTGGAATTCTCAGGTCAAGAGGAACAAAAGATTAACATTCATGTATTTAATCTGAACACATTTAGCAAAACACAGAAGACAGGAATGCAGCGAAGTTACTGCATCTTCTTTTCCCAGATTAGATGACAGTAGCCGTAGTAGCTGAAAAGCTCCCAGTAGGAACTCTAGTGAACAGGTATCACAGAAGGGACAAAATGTAGCAAAACCACAGTCAGATAACTAGACTTTGACTGTAACTCTTCTTCTGTCCAACTTGTACAACCCAAATCTGGAAATTACTATTCAGTATCTTCCTGAGGAAATACTGTTAAATGTTATGAAAGAACTATTACATAAGTAAGGCTCTTAATAAAAGCAGATTGGAATTTTTTTAGCCATCTACCCTGAAGGAATTTGAAATCTTCAGTTATCTATGATAATGGCAAAATAAGGGTAGTCCCAAAATTTTATTTTAAATATTACTTTTCATTCAGTGTTCATATTAGTCTTTCATTTATGTTTTTGGAGTGCTACTATATGCTAGGTATAAGCACCGTAGAGAAGAAATATGAATTAGACCTGGTTGCTATCTTCTGCCTCATTTTTCTTATCTGTAGAATTAAATAATGTCCACTTCAGAAAGGGATTTTGAGAATTAAAAGATTATCTAAATCCACTGTAAACTAAAAAGGACTTTAAAAAAGAATGGAAGATCAAATCAAGAGCATAGATTTAAGAACCTGTTCCACTTACCCTTCCTTCTTAAAATTCCATGAAGTGACAGAAATAAGTTTTGAAAGATTCGTAAGAGGAAGGAGTTGAAACCAGATCTATGAAAAAACCAAATCGGACAAACCCCCATTCAGAAGAAGGGTACTGTGATGGTAGAGTAGTTTAGGGAAGATTTAACCCCAAAATCAATGGCTATAAACGAGGAGTGCCAAGAGGCTCAGGGCATTCTTCTCATAAGTGATCAAAGAGCTGCCTTTGGAGTAACTAGACTGGTCTGGTCCTGCCTATAACCTAGTGGTGCTCAGCAATGCAGAGTAATTCCCAGATTAAAGCTGTAACAGTGCAAGGCCAAACCGCAGGTAGTACCACCCTCTAGGGGGAACCAGGAGCCCCCAAATGCAGAACATAAATGACTTATGTATCCCACCCAATAGTATATTCTGTCCCTTTTCCATAACCAACAGAAGAAAGGTATTTTAAACAAGGGGTGGCTTCCACAGACAAGCAAACTGAGAATCTCAAAAGCAAAAACTACCACACATCCAAAATTTATAAAGCGTTTAATAAACATCAGACTCAACAAAATGAAAAACTAACACCTTGAGTAATCAGAGCTCAGAGGAAAGAAGATGATTATAAAATAATTAATTAAATCTTCAGATGGATAAGAAGACATGGAATCTATAAAGGCCAAACCATTTATGGAGTTGAGAAGATAAAAAGTTGATAGATGGCTAAATAGGCTGCTGAATAGTAACCAAAGGATGAAGAGCTAGATATAAAAACTGAGAGAGATGGAAGATAGAGCCCAAAACTTCAAAAGTAACCTAACTGGGGTTACCAGAATGGGAGAATAAAGTAAATTAAAGGGAGAAGAGAGAATTTTTAAAAAGAAGAATAAAAATTCATGAGCCAAAGAAAGATGTGGGTTATTATTCACATTGAAAGGGCATACTAAGTGCCAAAATGTGAATGTAACTGGTTGTATACCAGGAATAAAGAGATATGAAATAAGAGGGTAAAAAACAACAACCCGGTGCTATGAATAAACAAACTTTTGTAGCTTTCTTGTCAAAAGGATAAACTCCAAATTTCTTAGCCATACAAATAGGAGTGGGGAGGGGGTGCCCTGGTGTGGAAAACAAAATCAGCTCTGGCATCAGACAGCTCTGACTTACAGCCTTGACCTTACTTGATCATCCTTGGATAGTTCAGTTAACCTCTGACAGCTTCAATTTTCTTATATATAAAGGAGATAAAATATCTATTTCACAGAATTGTTATGAGGTTAAATGAGATTTTATATGTCTAACTACCTATTAAATATAATTATATTTTAATATAATTATAATCTATAATAATTATAGATTATATATATATATATATATATATATATATATATATAGACTAGCTAGCAGTGCCCTGTTTATACTAAGTGAATTAGTAATTCCCCTTCTTCAAGAGTTCATGAAATACTTTGCAGTCTGACCCCCACTCACATCTTTCTTTTCTCCTCTTTCAGTCCCTCAACCACTCATATGTTACCTTTATTGATTAGCCTCCTTCTCCATACCTTCTGCCCACTTCCCAACAAAATTAGACTCTGATCCTAAGATAATTTGGGCATACCTCTATACTCATACTATATTCTACTGAACTACATTTGTCTTCATTAGCTTCCTGAGAGCAGAGCTCACTCCTTGTTTGTTTCTGTAGCTTCATTTTCTAGAACAGTATCTTGCACATAGTAGTGCCCAAAAATGTTTGCTGAATGCATGACCACACTTGGGCATAGTACTTCATTTTACATTATTTTTTCAAGTCCACTCAACATTCAAAAAATATTAAGTACCTTTGAGTCCTTCCATCTTATGCCTTTAAAATTGGGGGTAGCGGGGGAGGGTGGTAGTCTCTTGTTCACCTTACCTACTAACAACATTTTATCTTTTTCTAAATTGCCTGGGCACATAGTTTTTCAACAATTTTGTTGTAATTCATTCGGTCAGTGTATTTAACACATATTTACTGAGTTCCTACTGTGTCCTGAGTGTTGTTCTAAGGGAGTTGCAGTATATCAGTGAATACACACAAATCCTCCCTTGTAGAGCTTACATTCTCATTCTCCTAAGAGGAAATAGACAATAAAGATAACGAATAGGTGTATAATATGTATAGAAGGTGGCAAATTTTACAGGAAAAAATATATATATATAGCATGATAAAAATGTCCAGAGTTGCCAGGGTAGGGGATTGCAGTTTTCATCTGAGTAGAGCTTATTGAGAGGGCATCATTTGAGCCAAGACTTGAGAAAGATAAAGTCAGCTATTCAGATATTTAGAGGTAGGAGATTCTAGGCAAAGAGAAAAGTCAGTGAAAAGGATGACTTCAAACTTTTTGTCCTGAGCAAACAAGATAAATTTGCTGTCAACTGACATGTAGGAAGGCTTTGGCATAGGAGATCTAGAGATAAGATGAGAGGTTCGGTGTGGTTTTGGCCTTGTTAAATTTGAGATGTGTGTTAGAAGTTGAGATACAGTTAATACACGAATATAAACCTTAGGAGAAATACCTGGACTGGAGATAGAAATTTGAGAGTTTTTGCTATTTAGATTTTATTTAAAGCAAAGAGACGAGATAAAATCACCAAGGGATTTATGTAAATAAAGAAGAAAAGAAGATGAAGGTCTGAACTCTGGGATATTCCAACTTTAAAAAATCTGAGCGAAGAAGAGGTAATAGGCAGGTCGACTGATAAGCAGTAGTCAATGAGGTAGGAAGGAAACGAGGAAGTATAGCATCTGGAAGCCAAGTAAGGAAGACAGACTATCAAGGAAGAAGGACTGATTAGCTGCACCAAATACTGATCACTCACAGAACATCAGGACCGAGAATTGACCATCATATTTAGCAACTTAGAATTCATTGGTTACCTTGACAAGCGATAAAAAGTTTAAAGGATGTATTGGGGGTGATTGCAATGGATTTGAAAGGATAGTTGGTGTAATACTAGAAACTGAAAGAGAGGAAATCATAGAGAGTTGGATATATGAAATTCAAGATTTAAATTTTTGTTAATGACAAGATCCTAGGGTGTGACATGGGTGTGAACGGCCAAAGGAGGCAAGATCAGGGGACAAGAGGAGTCCAGGGAAGAGGGGATCATCTACCTATATACTGAAATCACCAAGACTCAGGACAGTGATGCTATTGGGGAATTCAAAGCTTGGGTATTTGTACAGGAGTGAAGCATGATGGTCTGGAAGTGGCTGTGGTGTGTAGGTATTAGGGGACAGAGTTAGTGAAGAGAACATTCACCCTCCTTTCCTCTAGGACAAGTACCTCAGCTGTGGGAGATAAAGAAAAAACTGGAGAGGGCTGCCTGGGAACAGTTATCACTAGAGGTGAATCAAGTTTTCATTGGGCGAGAAGGTTTCAGAGAAGATATTGAGACTACATAGGGAATTTTGCCACTGATGGGCCATGCATTCCAGTGGGCACAGTAAGAGAATTGCAGTTGGATAGGATATTAGGACAGACAGGGGATGTGCAGAACTTTAGGTGTGCTGGAGTTTAAGAGTGACCTAGTGTTCTAGAGCTTCTTTAACTGACATAAGTACAAGCAAAGGGCCTAATGAGATTAGTTCCAGCAGATTTAAAGTAGAAATTGATGGTGAGGCCCAAACAGGTTGAAGGTACAGAGGAAGGATAAATAATAGGAATTCCTTCTTCATTCTACTCATAGAGATGGGTGGATTTCATTTCACTTGGAGTCCCTGCTCAGAGTTTGTGGTCCTTTTCTTTATGGCCTCTGTAGATGGAGGACAGAAGGCCTTGGGAGACATGGACTTGGTCCCGGTGCTACAACTGGCTTTCTGCCAGTGCTAAGGGCTATTTCTTGTCTGGGGTTGATGGAATCAAGAACCTCTGGTAAAGACAAAAATTATGCTGAGTACTTGGACTTCCTTTGACCCCTTGTAATGGGCAGAGCGTGAAGGGAGGGTAGGTGGCCTGGGGAGATGTGGTCATTAGTGCCAGTGAGAGAAACCTGCTCTGGATATGTTGAGGGAGGGGCTCCCCTGATCCTTTTTGATGGAGTTGAGGAGTATTCAGCCTAATGTGTTTCTTGCCTGTTGTTAATATTATAAATTGTATCCATAAATGAAGAGATTTTGTGTTCTTGTTTTTTGTTTTGTTGTGTTTTGCTTTGTCTTTGCCATATGTTGGGTTTTTAGTTTATCCTTGGGAAATAGGACATGTCTTTGGTTAATAGACATTTGAGGTGCATAGAATGAAGTGCTGCAAAAGCAATTCAGATGGAACTGACAGGTATGAGAATGGGGCTCAGCTGCTGCCAGCTTCTCACTTGATGACAGTCTTGCAATAAATGATCAGAAACTGGGTGAAATGATAGCAAATGTCAGTTTTAAGTTTTCACTTGTCAAAGCTAAGGTTGTCTTATCACCAAACCTTTGCTGAACCAAATTATGTTACCTTTTATCTTCCTGTTCATTGGAAAATATTCTTTACTGCCCCTTCTTTTTATGCTGAACTGTTAGAGTACTTCACAGACAAATTTCCAATCTATACTGATGTTCATTACTGCTCACTTCATTTAATAAAGCGGCTTAGTTTGGTCAAAAGGCAGTTGTTGGACTCTTCTGTTTATTAGTCTCAGTACCTGTCATTTACTGTTCCAAGTTAAACAATTGGGAACTGTCTTAGTAAAGGAAATTCTTTTCAGTTTTATGAAGAGATTACTCTCATTTTTATTTGTGCAACAGACAAAAATTCTCAAGAACATCAAGGTTTTATTTGTCTGAGAAGCCACCATGATGTAAGTTTTGACCTTTGGGGAGAAGATTGAGGTTCATTTAATTTAGTACAGAGAAGCATTAGCCAATTTATTTTCAACAAAATGAGAAGTTATGTTGACTACTTTGGGGCAGATGCCGTGAATGAGCCATGGAGAATGGAAGGGCGCTGGGGGATCTGAGCAGCATCTAGACCAGCCCTTTGATTTGACAGATGAAACACAAAGATCCAGCAAGCGGGAGTAGGGCGCAGCAGCATCTAGACCAGCCCTTTGATTTGACAGATGAAACACAAAGATCCAGCAAGCGGGAGTGTCTCTCCCAAGGTTATACCGCAGATGAAGGCCCAAGTTTAGACACAGATATCTTGACCGCTCTGTCACTTTTTATCAAAAGGTTTGATTGAGTCTGAATTTCTATTCTCAAGACAGAGAAAAATATTCTCCTTTAATAGCATTCTCATATTTAAGGTTGTGACACTTTAAGAACTAGGAAAGCCATAGTTTCTTTTATCTATGCTGGATTTTTTTTTTTTTTTTTATCTTTTTGAATGTAAAATTTTCTCTTCTCTTTCTTCAGCTAGTCCCCCTTCTTTTCTTCTCACCGTAAATATATATTATGAAGAAAAATATTCTCCTTTAATAGCATTCTCATATTTAAGGTTGTGACACTTTAAGAACTAGGAAAGCCATAGTTTCTTTTATCTATGCAGGATTTTTTTTTTTTTTTTATCTTTTTGAATGTAAAAATTTCTCTTCTCTTTCTTCAGCTAGTCCCCCTTCTTTTCTTCTCACCGTAAATATATATTATGCCTTGAGGGAAAATTAGGACTACAGAAAGGGAGAGGAGGAATTTGAGTTGAGAGAGAGAACTAAGGCAGTTACAAGTTGCTGTAATCAAGTGGCAGTGTTTCACATGGACCCTGACTTCTGTTTCTGAGTGTAAGGAGGGATCAGGTGAACCCCAGGGGGAGCCAGTAAGAGAAATTCTGGAAGAGCGACAGGGTAGGTCAGAGTAAAGCAGGAACCGCCTTCATAAAACGGCCTGCCATGGTGAACCAGCCCACCTCCTGCATGTGTGTTCAGCACATGGCAATGGTAGTGTCGTAAGCTTTGAGTATAGGTGCTGCCATTTAAGTTGTGTGACCCTGGACATGTGGCTTAGCCTCTCTGAGCCTCAGCTGCCTCATCTATAAAAGCATTATGGGGGGGGGTTTTAGATTGAGTTGTGAACATGAGAAGCTATCAGTGTGGCAGTGGTGCAGCTCACAATATGTAGTTCCATTGCTGTCACAGTTCCTTCCTGCCTTTCATCTAGGTCCTCTAGGAATGCCAGCCTTCAGTTTGAAGGCCATTTTAAAAATTTTTATGGCTACATGTGCCTCTGTGGAAAAATTGCACATTGCACTTGGTGTAGTAGGTCAGCAGTAAGAGTGACTATTCTGTTCCTGGGTAACATTTAAAAGAGCCAGTGGAGCTTAACGTAGCACATTCCAGAGAGCTTATGTTATACATAGAGCTCACATCACAGCCAGTATGATACACTACATTGCATTAACTAGTAACGATGTGATGAAACCACTATAACAAGGTGTAGTCTATATTCTGTATGTGGAGGAAGCATTTTATACTGAAGAATATTCTGGCCCAGGCGTTTTATCAATACTTATTAACTCTATTTGATGGAACTTCTTATAGACACTCAGATTTTTCAACTTATTTCCTGCCTCTGTGCTTTGCATATATTGTTTTTTCTGCCTGGAAGTTGCTTGCTGCCATCACCTCCATTCATTCCTTCTCTTTGCCCTTCATCACCTCCTGGTCTTTCAGAACACTGTGCAAGCATTACAGTCTCTAAGAAGTCATCCGTGACACACCAGCGTGATAGAAGTGCCCCTTCTCCATATACCCAGTCACTCAACACATGTGAACATACAGATCTGTTCCAGACCAGGAGGAGGATGAAAAACAATGGACGTGTGCTGTAATGGGAAACCGACCTAACCCTGGGAGATTGGGAGGATTCTCTGTGGAAGTGGCATTTAGGCTAAAGACTGAGAAGGAAGTAGCTTGGAGAAGAAAGAAGAACATTTGTGGCAGAAGAAGTAGCACATGTGAGGACCCATCCCACATGCTTGATATAGAAAGGAATGTAACTCCCACTGCTTATGTTTTTCCTCCTAGGAATGGCCATACTGTGCTATAGTCATTGGATTTGATGAGTGGTCTCTGGTGTCATTTACCTGAGAAAGGAAACATGGGGGGGGATAGCCAAGTGTGTATATAATCAAAGGTTGTGGTCTTTGTAGTCAGATAGATTCAGCTGTACTATTCTCAGTGAGATTTTAGACTGGTTTCTTAAGCCTTTCTGATCTGCAGTATCCTTATCTATAAAATGGATATGTCAATTCCACTTACCTCAGGCCGGAGGTGTTGTGATGACTCTGGGTGGGATCTCAGCAGCTAGCATGCAGTGGGCACTCCCAGCAAGGATTGTGTTCTTCATGTTGTGACTTCCTAAGGTGTTAAACAGCTAAGCTGGATCATTTTCCATTTTGGTAAAAAAAAAACCTTCTTACTTGATTGTATGAAGTTGGAATAATGGGGATGTTTATTTCCGTGACAGTCCAAGATAACAAATTCAGGATTATTGTTTTTCTACAAAATTAAGTAGAATGGGAAAGAGGAAAGCCTGAGAGGGTGAATGGAAGCCCTTCCTCGGGTACTCAAGATAATGCTTATGGTTTAGTAATCTGGTTTTTCCACAAGTCTATTTCTATAAAGTATTATTCCAAGTTCAAATATGTTGTCTGTATGTTGCCTGTTTTGCATTATCTGCAAAATGGCAATGATAAACTCTCTCCCTCTTGCTGTCTCAAGAATGTTGTGCATTAGAACGTAGATTGGCCTGTACTTTGAAGAGATCCTCAGCCATATGTAACAACAGACTTGTGACTAGACTGCGGAGCTCCATTCACCTGCTCTCCTGTTACATATGGCAGTGGTGCCATGTCGCCTTTTGCCAGCAACTTCCTGGTGGTAATGCAACAGTGCTGATGAAATTAAACATTTAATCTGAGTACTTGTTTATAATTGGGGGATTAAGAAAGAGAACTTTGATAATCCTAAGGTCTAAGGCTTCTGTCTTAGAGCTCTGCCATCTCGGTGGGAATTTCTTTCAGTTTGTAGGCTTGTTCTTTATTAATTATTGAATATGATTTAAACTCATAGCTGGGGCTGGCCAGTTAGCTCAGTTGGTTAGAGCGCCATGCTGTAACACCAAGGTCAAGGGTTTGGATCCCTGTAACGGTCAGCTGCCAAAAAAAAAGATCTAAACTCACAGCCAAATCATCTTTTCCTAACTGTGTTTTGTTTTGTTCAATACAGTGGTGCTGATTACTATGATTACGGACATGGACTCAGTGAGGAGACTTATGATTCCTACGGTGAGTAGCCAGAATATATAGAGAGAGGAGTAATGACTGTAGAAAGACCTTAAAGATCTTAATTGGAGGGGAATTCATAAAGACTTTCTGAGAATGAAACAGTAGCTTCCTCTCAGTTCATTTGTGCATATCTAGCTATTTTCAGAGGCTCCTTTAATATTTAAATTTAATATTTAAAAAGGACTAAAGACTTTAGAAAATTGCATGAATTCAGAATCTGAACTTAGATTTTCTGTTTGGGTTGATCGCCATGTGCTGATTTTTTCTCTTATAGATTAGTTTGCCAAACTAAAAACATTTGATAGCTTGGGTCTTTCTGAAGTGTCTTTGCTTCTTGACAGTAAAGGGAAATGAAGCAGTTGAGCCTATAGCTCTAAAGTGATTCCCCACCCCATCTTTATATTTTAATTCATTTCCAATCTCAAATCCTCTGAAAAAATTGCACTGGGAGTCTTTCCATAAAGGTTGCAAAAGCACTGAGCCAAGGAGGAGATTACAAAGGTCTATCAGGCTTACAGGGAGACAGCTAAGCCCTCTTAATTCAGTGGGAGCTGGTATAGATGCTGGGGAACCCATGTCCAGAATCTCAATATGCAAAAGGATGACAGGTTTAATTAAAAGAATTGGCGGCAGTAACATAATGATAGTAAGAAGTGCCTCTGCCTCAGGGCAGAGATATCAGAGAACAGAAAGCCTCAATCAGTTGCAGAGCTCTGATGAATGCCTAGTACGCAGTGCGAGGGAATCAGGATTGTGGTTAATGGATGTTATGACATTTCCCTGAACATAACTGAAAAAACATTTTCCAGTGTTTCTTTTGAAGTGCATTTTGTTGTATCACCTGCCCTAAGCAGTGATGACTGTACCTTGGATTTTTTTTTTCATAATTCGCAACAGACACTTAAGAGAAATGTATTGGCTTGCTGAATGCCCTCTACTTAAATTGATGCAAGTTTGCTTGAGGGAATGACGTTGATTACATGTTTGTATCAAAAGAAGAGGTCATTTTAAGCATTTTTCCTTCACAGCTTTTTAAATTGGTCTCTGTGGACACATGGCTTTTAAATTGCTCTGTGTTGCAGCAGGGATGTTAACTGTTTGATGTCAAAGACCTGTGGATAACTCATTATGAAAGTTATCTTCAGGCTTAACAGGCGTTTAATTTCAGGAGATAAAGATGATAGAATGTCCTTTGTTATTAATAACATTGTCCAGTATGGATTTTATATTATGATTTCTTAAATTTGACATTATATCATTAAGTTATTTCATATTCACGAAATCTTATTGAGTTGTAAATTTCCACCAAATGCAACTTTCCTTTAGGCAGGCAGCATTTCTCATTTGCAGTCTGCCCATTCCCATTTTGCTCTCCAGTTTTTTTCTCCTGTTGTCTTTGCTTATTTTTATTTGTGTTTTCTTTGTTTTTGCTATTAGAAGAAATTTAAGTCATCCTTTTCCCATTCTCTTTCCCATTCGTAAATGTCTTAATGTTTAGCAAAAGGCAGTTCCATTTGTTACTTGACCTTGTGAGCTTTTGTTAAATGAGTAGCCAAGAGGAAAGTTCTTGCAAAGTTGGTTGCCATATAACATACAAAAATCATTTTTCTTCCCATGATGATAAGTTTTGCTAGTGAGACAATTGTTTTCCATTGTTTTATAAATTTTTTTAAGTAAGTTCCCTTGGGTGTTCTTATAGTATGAGAGGGATATATATCTTCAATGTGATGTCTACACCATTGGTTCAGGGCTAGATTAGATTCTGAAAAGTGAAGACAGTGGGATCCGTGGCAATGATCTAATTGTGATTTATCTTACTGATTTTAGGTCAAGAGGAGTGGACTAACTCAAGACACAAGGCACCTTCAGCGAGGACAGCAAAGGGCGTCTACAGAGACCAGCCATATGGCAGATACTGATTGTACTGTCTGATGTTGTGAATAGCCAATCTCCACCAGTCCTGTATACTGTTCAAAGTAATTTTTTTCTATGAACAATCCCTTTTTAAATAAATCAAAATGCTTTAAATCTGAATGGATGGAACTTAAAACTACTTTGTTGAAACATCAACCTGGGCAGAAAAAAAAGACATGTAAAATTTTGTTATTTCCAATCTGTATATGAAAAAATAGGTCATCAAAAGGAAAAAAAATAACTTTGATTAACTAGTGTTAAACAAAAAAATAGGTTTACTAAATATGTTAATCTATTCTTTTAACTCAAGCCTCACCTTTCATTTTAAAGGTTTCCATAGAATTTAGTTATTTTATCTTTCAGCCATATGCTAGTTTTCTTTTTCCTCTTGCCAACATGCGTAAAAAGGGAAGCCAATTACAAGTGCAAATAATGTGGTATTCTTTTGTAACTCAAGTCTTGAAATGTTCTGTAGTGTTAAGCAAAATCTTCTCTTGCTTGATACTAAATAAACTTTTGAAAGAAATTTCGTGTGTGTGAGCTAACAATTTCATGTTTTTCTTATTTAAAAAGGCCTTCATAAATAGTTGTAAACAGGGAAAGAATTCATTTAACCATGCTTGTCATAAAAGGGTCACACTAAACATTGTACAACTTACTTTAAAAATGGTATAAAATTAAATGTACCATTATACTCACCGTAGATTTAAATGCTGTTTAAAGAGTCCAAATGGTATCAAGCTGCTTGAGTGCACGTTAAAACTATGCAAAACCAAATCTTGTTTAAAAACTGGTTTTAAAATAACTACTGGATTTTCTGAAAAAGATGTGATCAGTTTTCATCTTGTTAAGCGTTTTTTCACTAGTGCAACTTTGGATTTTTTATGAGAATTTTGGTACCTTAATGAACACCTCGCTCCATGCTGGAAGCAATAAGCACAAAGCTTTTAAAGACATTCTGACTTGACTAATTGAGGTCGCACTCGCCAAGGCTGAGGATGTGTAACCCTTAAACGGTCTTCATTTTCAAAGGTAAATAAATCAAATAAGATTTTAATCTCACTTAATTTATCTTAATATAACTAATAAAACCAGGGAGATTACAACTTAGCAAGTTTTATTATCCATTTTAGAAAGGTTTTAAGATCACCTAAATTCTCATTTTAAAAAGTTTAATTTGTTTTAGTAATCTAAAAATCCTTAGTTTAGTCAGTTTAATTGGGGCCAATTATTCCCTATTAAACAAATGTAAAACCTCATAACTAGTTATTTGTAATACATTATTTGGTTAGTAATGGAGGGCACTTCTTAAAACTGACAAATACTTAATAAAGTTATTCTTTAATCATTTGGCTTAAGATTTTGTAGATTATGTAAAGTGTTTAATTTTTATTTCTTGGGGAATTTCCTTCTCTTTATTTTGAGTAAGAAGATCTTTTCTTTTGTTAGGAAATGTCAGCCATCTTGGAATGTCAAAGAAACTGGTTGTGCACCTAGACAAACAAAGGTAAGCGTCTTTTTATTCCAGTGATTCCAACTTGCTGTGGAAGATGGAGACAATTTCATGCTTATCTAAAGTCAGGGAAAATTTCCCATGCTGGTTTACTATTACCAACAGTAGTGATTATGGCAGATTAACTTCTCAAGTCAGAAAAGCAGCCTCCTGAATATAAACAAGTCAGACCCAGTAAGCTTTATTATAATCGGCAGAAATCAGAGGCTCAGGTTATCACAATATTTAGATATTCAGATTACTTTCTTCAATGAAAATGTAACAGTCTAGTCAATAACATGAAAAAAATTTCAAATTATTAAGTAAAAAAAGCAGTTTGCCAAACAATGTGTAATATGATTCCAGTTTTTTATATTTCTACATATAGATGTATAGGCAAAAAATTACACAGGTATGGTGGAAATTTTTAGCGATAATTATCTTAGTCTTATGGAAGTATGATTTTTTTTTGTGCTTCTTAGTTTTTCAAAACAAATTATTACTTTTATAGGTTAAATATTATAAAATATGTTTTATAAAATTATTTCATAAAATTTAAAAATATGTAGGGATCTGTGAGGGAAAGGTATTAATTTGGCCTCACTTTTCAGATATTCTTGCTTTTTTTCCTAAATTGTTAAAAAAATACTGTTTAGTCCCTGATTTTCTAGAGAGTCTTACTTTTAAAGTGTTTTATTTGAGCTGTGCCACTTAACTGTGTGACTTTGGGCAAATCTCATGTTCTACATCAGTACAATGAAAATGATGCTTGTCTTGTCCCATGTAATTGTTATAAGAATTACGTGAGATAATCTTGTGAAAGTGTTTTGTAACCTGAAAGTGATATAATTGTGAAGTTTGTCAAAGCTGAATTCACATATTTACTGACATGAGAAATACATGAGCTTGTTTTTTCTCAATAGCCAAATTACTCCAAAACAAATAAATTGTCTTTAGAGAGAAAATAATTCTCTTCATCATTCTCAAAGATTAAAATAAAATTCATTGTGTTGGGGTGGGGGAGGGACTTCTTTCCTTACACAGAAAGGGAATGTGAAATACACCACATTTCTTTAGTGCATGATGTTATTGAAATTTTTCACTATTTTCTTTCTTTTATAAATAATTTTTTTTGGAACTAGCATATCAGGTAATAAATGTAGGCTTCTTAAATCAGTAGTTATGAATAGGTAGAGGGTCAACCCCCAGCTGGTCTTCAGAGCTAATTCATAGGAATTATTGTGCAATTTTATGTTTATTTTCATTTTTTAAAAGAATCCATGTCTTCATCAGACTATAAGAAGGGACTGCGATCCAGAAAGGTCAGGAACACTACTGAACAGGAGCTTTCCTGCTTGATTTTCTTTTTATAATTATTTCCATTTTTTATTTTTTAATTTAATTGAAGTGTGTTGACTATATATTTGTGGGGTACAGTTATGTTTCAATACATGTATATGATGTGTAGTGATCAAATCAGGGTGGTTAGCAAATTTATCATTGTAAAAATGTATCGTTTCTTTGTGATGAGAACATTTAAGCTCCTCTCTTCTAGCCATTTAGAATATACAATAAATTACTGTTATAGATGCCTAGCACTACTGTACACCACTAGAACCTATTTTTCCTATCTAGCTGTAAATTTGTGTCCATCAACAAACCTCTCATTCTCTCCACCCCATCTTTCCTACCTCTAGTTCTATTCTCTACTTCTAAAAGTTCAACTTATTATTTTTTAGCCCCCACATATAAGTGAGAACATGCAGTATTTCTCTTTCTGTGCCTACCTTATTTCACTTAACATAACTTCCTTCATGCTCATCCATGCTCTGCAAATGGCCAAATTTCATTCCTTTTTATGGCCTAGTATGCCATTTATATGTATACCACATTTTCCTTATCCATTCATCCACTGATGGACATTTAGGTTAGTTCCAGATCTTGGCTATTGTGAATAGAGCTGCAATAATCACGGAAGTACAGGTATCCCTTCAACGCATTGATTTCCTTTCATTTGAGTATATACCCAGTGGTGGGATTGCCGGGTCGTATGGTAGGTATTTATATCTGTACTTATTTAAGAAACTTCCATACTATTTTCATAATGTCTGTACTAATTTACAGTCTCACCAACAATGTGTAAGGGTCCCCCTTTCTCCACATCCTTGCCATCATTTACTTTCTGTTTTTTTGTTAATAGCCAGTCTGACTAGGGTGAGATAAATCTCATTTGTGGTTTTAATTTGCATTTCTCTGATGATTGGTGATATTGAGCATTTTTTCAGATACCTGTCAGCCATTTGTATGTCTTCTATTGAGAAATGTCTATTCAGCTTCTTTGCCTATTTTTTAGTTGGGTCCTGCTTGGTTTTCAAGGTCTTTTCTTGTCTGGCCCATAATCTACCAAGCCTTACTTCTTCCTATTTCAATGCGAAGACCCTGCTATCGACAAGCCAGTCTTCTCATGTTCCTAAGAGCACATTGCATTGTTCTCAAATCTCCTTCTCCTAGCTTTTTTCCCCTGGGATTTATTTATTTTCTCATATGACAACATTCATCAAGCATGAGTTCTATGCTAGATGCAAAGGAGGCACTGGAAATATAGAGATCTATAAGATATAAAAGCCTACATTCAGGCAATTCAAAATCTCATGGAGGTGATAGACTGATAAACCACCAATCGCTATCCTGTCTTCCTCTGCCCAAAACAATACACATCCTTTCAGGACTTGGCCTAATGCCTCTCTGCTGTGATATCTTCAGTTAAACCAGGCCACTACCACCCTCCTTGAAGAGCATGTTTAGTTTATATTTCTTTATTTTAGTATTGATAACCATAGGATTTTTATTGGTTGCAAGTTACCATAATGACCAAGCATGTGCTTATCACTTTCTATGGACTATTTTACTGAATCCTCACAACTATAAAACGGGATCATCTCCATTTTAAAAAGGAAGAAATTTAAGTTTCAAGAGGTGAAACTTCACACTTAGGTTAGCTCACATACCTTGTAACTGGTGGAGCCAAGTTTTGAACCCATTCGCTTCAATCCAGAGCTTTTGGTCTTCACCATGTTGTTACACTGTCAGTTCTGTGTTCTACAATATCTTCCCCATTAAAGGCTCCTTAAGAGCAGGAGCCTTTAATTTTTGTTATCTTGTATCCCTGGCAGTAACTCACACAACACTGAACATTGGCTAGACAGTATGATTGATAATGCCCCCTTCTCTGTCTCTGCCCCTCCCTTGCCCCAGATTCCTTCATGGAGAGATTCCTTGACTTTATCTAGGTTCTGAATCTTCTTATACTCAAGATATTCCAAGTCAAATCAGTATCAATGTTCACTCAGATACATTTACTGAGCATCTGCTATGTTGCAGACAATAAGAATATAGTGATAGAAGGTATAATTCCTGTGCTTGGAGGGACCACAGTCTACTGGAAAAATGGGCAGAGAAGGCATCAATAGGGCTCTGACAGATATGCATGTGGTGCTTTATAGGCCCATGGAAGAGGGATGCATAACCCAGGCAGGATGGTTAGAGATAGAAGGAGGTGCCAGTGGAGATATTAGGACCAGTAGAAGACAACCACATAGGGAAGGTATTTTTGGAGCATTTATAGCGTAGCTCTACATTAGCTCTGTAACCTTGGGCAAGTGACTTAACTTCTCTAAAGTGCAGTGTAAACTGCAATTTTCCCGCCCATAAAATGGCACGATAATGATATCTACCATAGGACTCTGAAAATTAGAAGAATGTCTGGCACAGATAAAGGTGTTTACTCTTATTTGTTGCTGTATGCAAATATTTGGAGTTATAAGAAAACACAATCATCTAGGAAACTTCTATTAGATAATAAGAGAAAGTAAGAGATGATGCTGGCTGAGTAGGCAAGGGGACACATAATGAAGGCTTCTGTAATTATAAGAAAACACAATCATCTAGAAAACTTCTATTAGATAATTAGAGAAAGTAAGAGATGATGCTGGCTGAGTAGGCAAGGGGACACATAATGAAGGCTTCTGTAGGTCCTGCTCAGAAGCTTAAATACATGACAACCATTTTCAAATGTAATATCCTCTTCACCTTTTTAAGCTTGTCCTGATGCATTCTCCTAGACAGATGTAGTGTTTTTTTTAGTCTGTGTTCTGAAAAAAACTTTGTGCAACCTGTTTGCACTGGCTAGTGGTCCTGTAGCCAGATAGTGCCTTAAAAACCAGGGGCCCTAACTTTTCGTCCTCTTGTTCCCACCTCTTCACACAGTGCTTGACAGAGTAAGGGTCTAATAAATCAGTGAATGACAGGCATCATCAGGGTGATGTATATGATTCCAAACATGCAGTGTTAAGAACAGTTAGCAGAGACATGCCCCCAAAACCCCACAAAACATCACACTCATGTTAACAGTATTACAATTCAGACAGTCTAGCTCCCTCATTTTAACTCAAAATTAGAGTCTTGTGACTGTGTACAGAGATGGGTCCCAGAATTTAAAACTGATGATTTGAAGAAAAAATAAAAATGTACAGTCAAAAGTTTAACCAAAATATAAGCCATTTTATAGATTATTTGTGACATATAAATAATAGACCCTATTAATTTCTATGCAAATAATATCTATTTATATCAATATTCAGTATTTTATAGGGATAGAAAGGAAAACATCTATTATTATATTTAACATAATCTATTTTATGCTTGATTCTGTTTTCATCTTTGATTGAGAAAGGCTGTGTATCATTTTTCTATTTGAATGTCACCCTCCCTTATCTAATAGAAACTCCTATCCAGTTGAAGGGATTCTGACTAGGATTCCTATTTCAGCAATCTTGGTTATTTCTTTCAGTGATTACTACCCATTGCTAAAACTGTTTTGTGCATCTTGGTATGATGAATTCCTCAGTAGCTCCCAGTTGCTTCCGGATGAAGCTCAAACTCCTTGCTCTGCACGTAAAGCCCTGCGTGACCTGCTGCCTGCCTCTCCTGCTGCCTCCGGCCCAACACTTCTGTCCACCCTGCCCTGCTCTGCTTCAGCCCTGCCACACTCAGTACTTCCATGTCTGTGCCAGTCTCTGCCCAAAATCACATTTCCTTACCCCACGCACCTGGCTCAATCTAGCTAGTCGTTCCTGGTCCATCTAAACTTCAAAGTGAAACTTGGAGCATCTCCTCATCCAGGAGGCCTTCCCTGGCCCACTGGCTCCACGTCTAGCCTGGATGTAGAATCCCTACTTGAGGACCCTCATGTTACTCTATGTATTCTACAACACCGTATCTTGTGACTGGCTGTTTATCCTCCTCTCCCTCTATCAGAATATAAACATCCTTAGTGCCAATGCCTTGTCTTATGCCTGGTAAGCAGTAAATGAACAAGGCATGGAATGTGTGAGTAAGATGAATGAGATGGCTCAGTTTCTTATAGTACAGGAAAATGGACTAGCACCTCTTTGGCCTTATTGGATGAAGTTAGTCATCTTTCCATTCAAAGAGGACTTAACAGGTTTTTAGGTACTCTCGTGGGTGTGTGGGTGTGTGTGAATAGTATTTCATTTCACCACCACTACTGGCAGGATTCATATGTCTGCTACCTAATACAGTTCCTTGCACCTAACAGACATTCAAAACAAGGACATGGAGTAAATGAGCAGATGCCCCTGTGACATGTGCAGGGCTGGTGGTGGTATCCTGAAGGTCTGCTTTACTTGTTGAGTGCTTGTGCTGGTATCCTGAAGGTCTGCTTTACTTGTTGAGTGCTTGTGCTGGTATCCTGATTGTCTGCTTTACTTGTTGAGTGTTTGTCTTTCTCCAGACTGTAAGGCTTTAGATTCTGTAACGATGGAATCATGTCTTATTTGACTTGCACTTCCAAATGCTAACATAGTGCCTGGCACATAGAAATAGCAGGGACTGACAAGCTGTGCAGTGAGAATGAACGAATGAACAAACTAACCTGTAATTCCTGAAAAATTAACACAGAGCACTTTTTTAGCACAGATAGTCCCTAACTTACAATGGTTTAACTTAACCATTTTTCAACTCTAAGATAGTGCAAAAGCAATGTGCATTCAGTAGAAACCATACTTTGAATTTAGAATTTTGGTCTTTTCCCAGGCTAGCAATACGCCATACTATACTCTCTTGTGATACTGGGCAGCAACAATGAACCAGTCTGTTTTTCTCTTTCAGTACAGTATTCAGTAAATTACATGAGATATTCAACACTTTATTATAAAGGAGACTTTGTATTAGATGATTTTGCCCAACTGTAGGCTGATGTAAGTGTTCTGAGCACATTTGAGGTAGGCTAGGCTAAGCTATGACGTTTTTGTAAATTAGGCATATTATATGTATTTTTGACTTATGACGTTTTCAATTTGATGATGGATTTATCAGGACATAACCCCATCATAAGTCAAGAAACCATCTATGTTAGTTTGGTTTCTCAATGGAAATTAGGTATTTAGTTCTGTAACCATTGGCTTTTGTCAGTGGGAAATGTGATGTTGGAAAACCAAAATACATTCTTTAATAGGTAATATGTGTGCTTGGTATAAAATCCAAAACTTCCAAAAGAGTATACAGTAAAAAGTTGGTCTTAGTTCCTACCTCTATCCCCAAATAAACACAGCTGCTGTTTTTTGTGTATATATTTCCAGAGATAGTCTGTACAAAGGTAAAGCATATATATTTTTTTAAATTGTCACTACTTTTTACATATAAAGCATTTCATTGTTTTCTCTCCTCCTTCTTTCACTTCAGAGTTCATTTTCTATTATTTTATATTATAAAGCTACCTTTTTCTTTTTATTGGCTGAATAATATTTATATGTGAATGGGCCATAATTTAAACAACTACTGTCAGACATGTAATTTGTTTCCAATATTTTGTTCTCATTAATGTCTGTGCTAGAATGAAGCCTTGCATCTCTTTTTTTGTACACATTTGTATACATGTAGAATAAATATCTAAAGTAGACTTATTGAGTATTGCATTTTTTTTTTACAGATATTACTCTGTTATTCCCCATAGGGGTCATGGTGTATTTTAGAATGCTTTTCTAAAGAAACTCTAACTCTAAATACTATATGTATGCATTACTGTATACAGTGATTAGCACCTGTGGTTACACAGAAAACTCTGTTCAAAAGTGGGTTTACAGTGATCTTTTATGCACAGCACAACATCTGGCATGTGGTAGGCTAGATACCTGGTGAACAAGTGAGGAGATGCAGGTGTGTTGAACCCAGTAGGGACACCTCACACAGCACAACATCTGGCTAGATACCTGGTGAACAAGTGAGGAGATGCAGGTGTGTTGAACCCAGTAGGGACACCTCCTGGGTGCTCATCTCTGTGTCTTATGGGGAGAGCTGAAAGTCCCATGACTCCTCCTCAAACTCATGTTTGTCTCACTCCTGGAACCTATTTGCTTTAGCAGATGTATTTTAAGGACTGATCTATTGTGTGGCAGATTTGTGCTAGCACTGTGGGCACACCAGGGTAAGGGAGACAGCCTCTGTCCTGAGGACCCATGGTATCTCTGAGGAAACAGATGAGCTCCTGGAACCTATTTGCTTTAGCAGATGTATTTTAAGGACTGATCTATTGTGTGGCAGATTTGTGCTAGCACTGTGGGCACCCCAGGGTAAGGGAGACAGCCTCTGTCCTGAGGACCCATGGTATCTCTGAGGAAACAGATGAGACCCCCAGTAGCACTTCCTTTCACAGCATCTTTGCTCACCTTTTCCTCTTCTCTGGTCATCCAGATCCTTCCAGTTCTTCAGGATCTTCTCTCTCTCCTACAGCCAAACAAGCTCTCTTGTCTCTTCCTCCAAGCATGGTGGCAATAACACTCCATTGGCAAATACCTAATTCTGAATTGCTAGTTGACATGTGTGGGGTGTCCTTCGTCCCCAGTAAGCTCTTTGAGGGTCACAAATAAGTCTGTTTTATTTTATAAACCTTAAAGTACTTATTCGCAAGCCATTCAAGCAATAGTCATTGGTTAGTTAAAGCAGTGCCCTAATCAATAGATTTACTATACTAGATATTTAACTTTTTAAAGTATTAGCCTTTGGCCATCTGCATCTCATTTGTCCTAGCAATACTGATGCTTTTTTTTTTTGTCTTTTTCCGTGTCCGGCAACGGATCGCAACCCTCAGTGTTGCCCCCGTACCGGACCGGGGACCGGCAACGGGATTGCAACCCTCAGTGTTGCTCCCGCGCCTCGCTCAGCCAGTGAGCGGGAACCGGTCTGTATGTGGGATCCGAACCCTCGGGCGGGAGCGCCGCCGCGCTTCCCAAGTGGCGCACTATCCATTGTGCCACCGGGCTGGCCCAATACTGATGCTTTTTGCAGGAAAGACTGAGATGCTCACTGTGTCTCTAGTATTGTGCATTAATAAAAAGCTAGCTAAAGACAGGTGGTTCTGAGGGAAAAAGTGATCAATTTGGTTTGAGGAAGGGGGAGGAGATGAAACCTGAACACGGTTTTGAAAGTTGAAATCTTGCAGGCTGGAAGGGAGTAGAAAAATGTTAGCCATAACAGGCTGTTGCAAAGGGGGAAAGGGAGTGTTGACAGGCATCAGAGGAGGGGTAGTGAATGAGTTCTAGCTCTTTTAGTTCCCGTGAGAGCTTGCTGTTTATAGGACCCTGGCACCTCTTCTTTCGCTCTCTTGCTTCTTCTCTCGCCATGTGATCTGCTTGTACACGCCGGCTGCCTGCCGCTTTTCCACCATGAGTAGAAGCAGACTGAGGCCCATGCCAGATGCAGCTGTCCCAGAATCAAAAGCCAAATAAACCTCTGTTCTTTATAAATTACCCAGTCTCAGGTAATTCTGTTATAGCAACACAAAACGGACTAAAACAGAAAATTGGTACCAAGGAGTGGGATATTGCTATACAGATACTTGAAAATGTGGATGCAGCTTTGGAACTGGGTAATGGGCAGAGTTTGGAGGAGTTTACAGGACTTAGAAGAAGACAGAAAGAAGAGGGTAAGTTTGGAATGTCTTAGAGACTTTGGTGGTGGTGAGCAGATGCTGATAGAAATGTGGACAGTAAAGGCCATGCGGATGATGAGATCTCAGACAGAAATGAGGAACTTATTGGGAACTGGGGCAAAGATCACCCTTGCTATGCTATAGCAAGGAATTTGGCTGCATTGTGTCCATGCCCTTGGACTCTGCGGAAGGTGGGACTTAAGAGTTGTGAACCAGAGCATTTGGCAAAAGAAATTTCTAAGCAGCAAAGCATTAAGGACGCTGCATGGCTACTTCTAACAGCCTACTCTGAGTTATGGCAGCAAAGATATAACATAAAGCCAGAATTTAAAAGGGAAGCAGAGCGTAAAGATGTGGAAAATTTGCAGCCTGGCCATGTGGTAAAGAAGCGGAGAGCCAGAGCCAGAGAACAATGCAAGGGTGAAGCAGATAAACTGGTTGCTAAAAACATTATCTTGGCGGTGAAGCAGCCAGATGCTACTAGTGGTGACAATGAGAGGAAAGCCCTGCACGCATTTCAGAAGTCTGGAAGGATGTCCCACCCATCACAGGCCCTGAGGCCTAGGAGGACTCAGTTGTCCTAGAGGACAGACCTGCGGCGCAGCTGCCCCCGGGATCCTACTCCCTGCATCCCAGCTGCTCTGGCAGGAGTGGCCCCAAGTGTGGTTTTTGCAGCAGTCCTGGAGAGTAGAGGCCCGAAACCTCGGTGGCATGCACATTGTGTTAAGTCTGCAGGCCAGTAGGATGTGAGAGCAGTCGCAGTGTGGCAGCCTCCACCCAGGTTACAGAGGGTGTATGGAAAAGCCTGGAGGCTCAGGCAGAGACCTGCTGCAGGCGTGGAGCCACCGCAGAGACCATCTACTGGAGCAATGCTGAGTAGGAAAGTGGAGTCAGAGCCCCCACAGAGAGCCCCCACCAGGGAAATGTCTAGTACAGCCAATGCAGCAGGGCTGCCGCCAGGACCCCAGAACTTCGGTGCCACTGGTAACGTGCAACACAGGCCTGGAAAAGCTTCAGGAACCATTACTGCCCACTGGGCTGCACCTGGTAGAGCTGTGGAAGTGAGGTTGCCCAAGGCTTTGGTGGCCCAGATGCCCAATTGTCCCCAGGATGCAGGACTTGGAGTCAAAGAGCCTTATTTTGGAGTTTCAGACATAATGTTTGCCCTGCTGGGTTTCAGACTTGTTTGGGGCCTGTTTTTCGTTTCTTCTGGCCTATTCCTCTCTTTTGGAATGGGAATGTGTACCCAATGCCTGTTCCACCATTCTATCTTGGCAGTAGATAAATTTGGTTTTGACTTTTACAGGTTCACAGCTGGAAGGACTTTTGCTTTTGGTCTCAGATGAGACTTTGGACTTTTAAGTTGGTGCTGGAGGAAGCTAAGACTTTTGGGACTGTTGGGATAGAATGATTGTATTTTGTACGTGAGAGTGACATGAGTTTTGGGGGTCCAGGGGCAGAATGATGGAGTTTGGATGTGTTGTCCCCTCCAAAACTTGTGGAAATTTGATCTCCAATGTGGCAGTGTTGGAAACTGATTGAGTCATGGGAGCAGATCCCTCATGAATGGATTAATGCTGTCCCTGGGGGAGGGGGATTAATGAGTGAGTTCTCGCTTTGTTAGTTCCCACGAGAGCTTGTTGTATATAGACCCTGGCACATCCTCTTTCGCCCTCTTGCTTCCTCTCTCGCCCTCTTGCTTCCTCCCCCCATGTGATCTGCTTGTACCGCCGGCTGCCTGCCGCTTTTCCACCATGAGTAGAAGCAGCCTGAGGCCCGTGTCAGATGCAGCTGTCCCAGAATCGTAAGCCAAATAAACCTCTCTTCTTTATAAATTACCCAGTCTCAGGTAATTTTGTTATAGCACACAACGGACTAAAAACAGTTATGAACCAAGAGGAGAGTTAAATAGGGTCATCCTCATAGACTCCACTGGCAACTGCTGTAAGACAGCTACGCACTTGCCGGGGGACAGGAGTTGGTTTTTATGACAGCTGACATACTAGTTGTATGGCATATTTATCATGTAATGAATTTCTATTTTTAGTGTTTTAGGATAGAAGTATTCATTGTAAATTGCTATTTGGTGGTTCTATTTTTATCTTTATTCTTTGGCTGTGACTTCAGCTAAGTAAAAGACAAAACTTTGGAATCATAGAGACCTGCATTCCAGTCCCTTCTCTACTACTCTGCTGGTTGGCTGATCTTGGACAAAGTATTTCACCTGTCCGAGCCTTAGTTCCTCCTGCGTAGAGCGTGCAAGCGCAGCTTCAGAGTGACTGAAAGGCAGCAGCTCACGCAGAACGCACCCAACCACACTTCCATGCCTCGCGCGCTCTCCTGCCTCTGGGAAACCTTTCCAGCTTCATTCTACGGCAATGGGGTAGGACTTCAACATGGAAGCACTTGAGAAGACGTGCAGGTGGATGTGCGGAGCTGACGCTGAGGGGCGGGCCAAGAGAGAGCTCAGCAGTGCCGGAGAGGCCGGCGGCACGTGGGCAGGGCTGTCACTGGGCAGCGCCGCAGGGGTCCATGAGGACGCCACGCTGTGTGCCGCCCTCTCCCTTCCTTGTTGGCGCTGTCTAACTCTGCAGCACACTCATCTTCTCCACCATCCTCATGTCTGAACTCTTGGGTGATTTCGGTATCCGTGTGGTGATCCTTCCAACACGGTGGGCTCTCAGTCCCTTGACTGCTTAGTGATCTTGTCCTCCAACTGACCCTGCCCCCAGGATCAAAGGCTGAGCCTTGTCCCTACAACAGACACAACCCTTCCACAGTCCCAGTCCCATTCTCCAACATCTACCTCTGAACCTTCCCTCTCGGACCTGATGCCGGCAACCCATGGGCTCCTCCGCCTTTCTGCGGGATGTCACCTCTCCATGGCCTCTCCACTCTCCTAACTCCTGGACTCGGCTGTCCTGCGGGTCCCTGCAGCATTCAGAGCACAGCCACCTCCCTGGCCTCCCATCTCCTCTCCGAGCCTAACTTCTACTCTCTCCCTACTGTTCCTTGAGCCCGTCAGGCCTGTCCCACTGCAGGGCCGTGAGACGTGGTGCTCTCCTCACCTGGAACCCTCTTCACCATGTACCTGCAGGTCTGCTCCCTAACCTTTCTCATATCTTTGCAAAAACAGCTTCTCAATGAAGCCTTTCTTGACCACCCTGTTTAAACTTGCAAACCCACTTCCAAGCTCCCCACCCCAGTCCCCGGTATGATTTTCCATCATGTCATACACACCAGTAAACATCCTTTCAATTCCACTTCTTGTCTCTCCCCCACTAGGATGCATGCTACGTGAGGGCTGAGCACCTGGTCTGTTTTTTCCTTGTTTGTTTGTTTCTACAGCACACAGTAAGTGCTCAATAAATATCTGTGGAATGGCTGAATGAACAGGATATGGACTAAAAAAAGGACGGGGGACTGAAGTCAGATTCTAGTAGGGCAATCACTATATTTGGGAGACTTCTTCCTATACCATCATTTCATTATTAAAATGGGCAGGTTATGTGTTCTTGGACTTTTAGAAAATGTTTTTACATAACATGTAAATATATGTTACTTTTCTTGTCACCAGGACACTTAGCCTCCAGTCTAGCTCCAATAACTGTGATACTCGCCTGGACAGACAAGTGCGTTAACTGACTGTGGACATGGCCGTTCCTCTCCTCTGCCCCTTGGCAGAGAGGCCTCCATTCCACTCTGCAGTTTCATGCGTGAGTGTTATAGGAGCAGGCCCCATGTGGGGGCCATGGGGACCATGTGCTGCCTGTGGTTGGACAGGCAGGTGTAATGGCCAACCCTGGGGCTCTGTCCACATTCCCCCACAAACCTGTGCACCCCCTCCCCAGCTGCTAATACTGCATGGCAGCCCCCTTCTCCAGAGAGCTGCCCTCAGCCAAAGCCAAGCAACTGACGGGCACAGAAGCCATGAAGTGGTGCATTTCATGACCTGGAGCTTCCAGAGGGATCGGACCAAAGCCCTGCCTCAACTTACTTCCCTCCTGAGAACGCTCCTTCAGTCATTGAAGGAGTCAGGGCTGACGCCCAGGTCCCTGGTCCTACGCTGATGCTCATGCCTTTCACCGAGGCTGGGAGCATGCGAGGAGAGGCCGGCTGGGTGCACACAGAGGTTGAGGTTGACCCTCGTGAATCTCCAGCTAGTAAGCTTGACTGGGGGCTGCACGGGTGGTTCTGGAGATGCGGATTTGGGCACTGCCATGGGCTCGATGTTTGTCCCCCCAAATCCGCATGCTGAAGCCCTCACCGCCACTGTGATGGTATTTGGAGGAGGGGGCTTTGGGAGGTGATTAGGTTTAGATGAGGTCCTGCGCATGGAGCCCTACTAATCTTATGGGATTAGTGTTCTTATAAGAAGATGAAGAGACTGGAGCTCACTCTGTCTCTGCTATGTATAGACTCAGTAAGAAGGTGGTCTCTGAAAGCCAAGAGGGTCATCACGAGAACCCGTCCATGCTGGCACCCTGATCTCAGACTTCTAACCTCCTGAACTGTAAGAAATAAATTTCTGTTGTTTAAGCCACTCAGTTTAAGGTATTTTGTTATGGCAGCCTGCGCTAAGACAGGCATTAACACATCGGTTGCTACTTAAAGCCTATGGCTGCAGACAGATTGCCTCAGGAGAGTGACTAGCAGAGAAGGGAGCTCTACAGTACACTGTGCTGAGCAGACAGCATCCCAAAGAGCAGCGGCTGCTAGACAGGAAAGAAGGAACCAGATGAATGAACTGTAAAGGGACCCAAGGAGAGAGGGCTTGTGTATTAAATGACTCGAATTACGACTAAGTTTCTAGAACATGGGACTTGTGCAAGCTGTCTTCAGGCGTCCTCTTCTTGCGTGGTAGGCACGGGAAGTAGTAGGAGGGGTCTGGAACCAGGCTCTGTGCTGACAAGCGACTTCATTTCAATGTGCCTGTGTGCTTGCCTGCAAAACTGGCTGAGAGAGTGAGGTCGGGGATAAGGGACAGAGAGGACGCATTTCAGGCACTTAGAACACATTCTGGCATGGAAGATGTACTTGGTAAATGTCAGCTATGACCAGGACACAGTGACCCAGAGTGAGGGCAGGTCCTCGCGACATGGCACCCAGCCTGAGTGGGAGGCACACAATAAAGGATCAACTAGCTGGCCGTAAAGCCCTTTCTGACGCAGAGACTAGAAGCAGCCCTGGAAATCGGGTATGGGAGGGTCTATTAGCCATTAGGCTGGGGAAGAAGCGGTGGGTCTCAGAGGGGAGAGGGTAAAGTGGGGGCTGAAGTGTGATGACCCAAAGGGGCCAGGATGGCGGTTCCCAGTCACGGTGATCCCCCAGAGTTATGTGTGGGCCTGAGACCTGTAAAGAAGCTTGGGCTCTATTTCTAGAAATTTATTAGGCCTGAGGTGAGGTCTAGGATATAGTTTTTTAAAAAAATGTCCACACTATTCTGACGTGCACCTGAGTGGAAAATCACAGCTAGGCTGTCAAAAGGTCTTATGGTGACAAGGTCCTCCTGGGAAGATGCGGGGTATGGTGGAGCCTGCCAACACTCAGGTCGCGACTCACCTAAAGCAGCTGGCTCTTCATCACCCGCACCGACCCCACACCTAACCCCACCCTGCGCTCAGAGACCCCGGGGCCAGAGAAAGGGGACCAAGATGGCCTGGGAGGGGAAAGCACAGGCAGAGGTATCAAGGTTACAAAGGATTCCTGTCTCATGTCAGCGCCAACTCCAACATTTCCACCTACTGCTTATACCAGGAGTCACTCTCAATGCATCTAACAGGAAAGCCACAGATGTGAAACATTTCCTGCTGAAACCGTCTTCTAGTTCAATTGTACAGCCCCACATTCAACAGTTTGAATGTCGCGTTACGCATTCAGTCTTCACGACAATCCCTGGGATGTGTGGCACCATGCTGTCTTACAGATAAAGAGTTCACCTGCAGCTGTCCTGGCTGCATTCATCCCAGCTCAGCCCACCAATGTGAACTTCACCCTCCTTCAAAGCCTCAGGCTACGCATGTAAACATGAGGGGTGAGAGGGTCAGGACCCTAAAACCACTTGTCTCTACAATGATCTGTTCTCAAGCTGTATGTTACGCTTTGGAGCAGCACTATATAGTGAAAAAGCACAGACAACCCAGGTGCCAATCTCACAACAGTCAGGGGACCTGACTTAGAATTACACTTCTGTCACAAACTGAGCAACACTGAGCATGTTATTTCAATGCTCTGAGCTTCAGCTGCCTCATCTGGAATTTGAGAATAATACTACCCATCTTTAAAGGACTTAGGAGGGTCGAGCAGTTAACAATGACTAACTTTAATAACATGAGCTCCTGTTTCCAGTCCCTCAGACAAGGACAGGCACAACAGAGAATGAATCCCCATCACGGTCGAAGAATCCACATAAAAGGACTTATGAGGGTCGAGCAGTTAACAATGACTAACCTTAATAACATGAGCTCCTGTTTCCAGTCCCTCAGACAAGGACAGGCACAACAGAGAATGAATTAAAGGACTTAGGAGGGTCGAGCAGTTAACAATGACTAACTTTAATAACATGAGCTCCTGTTTCCAGTCCCTCAGACAAGGACAGGCACAACAGAGAATGAATCCCCATCACGGTCGAAGAATCCACATAAACCTCTTCTTCCTTCTACTTACGAACTCGTTTCTTTATATTTTTGGTGTATGACTGTATGATTTTGGGTGAGCAACTGGGAATGTTTTATTTCTGATAGTAGCTCTAGCTAATGTTTGCCAGCGCCTGCCCAAGATTGGATACTGCCCCTTCAGAAGATCCAGGAGAAGTCTACCAGTGAAGTGGGCTGGAATTTTTGGGTCGTTGTTCCTATGTTTGTTTTGGTTTTCAATGACCTTTAATGTGTCAGGTGACATTCTCCAATGGTCTGCCTGATGTAAGAACATAAAACAAGCTTGGACTACTGCTGTGCATTGAGTGAATTATGTCCCCCAAACTCCATGTATTAGAAGCTTAATCCCCACTGTAACTGTTGAGGGTGGGAAACCCTATTATGGTCATTGAAAGGTGGGGCCTTGAAGAGGTGATTAGATTGTGAGGACCATGCCCTAGTGAATGGATTAATCCATTGATGGTTTAATGGTGGTCACAAGCATGGTTACGATGGCTTTGAAAGGACAGTGCAAGAGAAGTTCTCTCTCTCTGCTTCGCCTTGCTCGCCATGTGACGCCCTGCGTTGCTGTAAAGCCACCACCAAAGAAGGCCCTCACCAGATGTGTTCCCTGGACTCTGGACGTCCCAACCTCTGAGACTGTAGGCAATAAATTTCACTTTCTTATAAATTGCCCAGTTCCAGGTATTTTGTTATAAGCAACAGAAACGGACTCATACCACTACCAGACAGGGTTTTCTCTGCTCCTTAAAGAAACCGTGGATGGACATGCCTCGGACGGCGCTGGCTTCCTAGCCTGCCACTCACACCCCGAGCCCCAGACAGAGAACAGAAGCCCCTCAGAGCGCGACTTACCCACTGCTGGGGACAACTGGACTCAAACGAGCTTCTCAGCTTCTTGCACCGAGCCGCATCCTCCGTGTTCTCGTCGAGGCACTTCCAGTACTCGTCCCGGGCTCCCCAGCAGGCCTGCCGCTCCCTCATAGACGGGGCTGCCATTCCGGGGACCAAGCTGCTGGCCAGATGGCGTCTGACACCAGCAACCAACCTGCAATTGGAAGAGAGTGTCATCCCCTCTCCCCCTGCCACCCCATTTCTTCTCTAAAGTTTCACTTTGGCATTTTAATGATGCTCCTGAAACCAACCGGTTCCCAGTTAACGACACTGCGGGAGCTCTCGGGCCCCTTTACCGTGTCCAGCCCGTGTCCCCCGCGACACCCCCCGCGGCACCCCGTCCTGCACCAGGGGCACCTGCGGCCCGGGGAGGGCAAGGGCCTTCACCGCCCGGCGCCGGCGGGAGAAAGGGTCACGCGGCCCGGGAACCCGCAGAGGAGGGCGCGGCAGGGAGGCCTCCCCGGCTCGGGCTCCGATGGCGTAGACCCCGCCACGCACCAAAGGGAACTCACGCGACGAAATCGCCGGGCCTCTATGACCCCTATGGGCTTCCGTTCACTCTTCCGGGAGGGGCGGGACTTCCGGTCCCGTGTGGATACATGTCCGGGTGACTTCCGGCCTGCGGGGTCAAGGCGCGGGCGGAGCTCCCTGCGTGGGGAGGCACGGGGTTCGTGGGTTCAGAGCGGCCGTGGCCTTAGTAACGACCTGACCCCTCTCTCCCCGCAGCTTCCCACAACCCGAGGAGCTGTGGCCCTTTCGTGAATCCGGATTTCTCCACTGATCGCGTCTTGCGGCGCTCGGAAGGCTCCTGCAGCTCCAGCAGTTGACAGCTCTGCATTCGGTGCTGGGGTCTGATCCTTTCCCAACGCAGCAGCGCGGCTCTTGCAGGGCGGCTGCGTGAAGCTAAGTACCGCCAGGCATATGCTGTACAGTGTGGGAAGTGTCCCCGCGGTAGTCACGGGACTCTGAGGTGCCTTGCTTCAGCCTTGCCAGAGCCACCCACTGCTCTTACTCAGCGTCATCGAGGCCACTTTATATAATGACAGTGTCTTGTAAGTGTGACTAATGGGATATAGAAGGGATGGAAGGAAAGAGTCAGATGACTTCTTCTGAGTCAAAAAGATATTTAAGATTTAAAGTTCATATCCACTTAATGATAAATATATGAAACATATAAAGTGAAACTTGACAGAATTACAAAGGAAGAAAACACATAGCCCTACTGGGTAAATTTTAACAGGCCTTTCTCAGTAACTGGTCAACAAAGAACTGCAAAAACAAGTCCATGTAACCCATAGACAAAAAAAGTCAGTGGTAATGAGAAAATACTTTGAACCAAACAATAGAATACAATCACAACACCTGTGGAATGGAGCTAAAGCAGTTCTCAGAGGGACACGGATAGCCATCAGTAAGTGTATTGCAAAAGAGGCTGAAAGATCCTGAACTAAAACATGCTTTTTCAAGAAGTTATAAAAAGGCAAGCAAGATAAGAATAAAAAAAGTAGAAGGACAGAAATCATGTTAAGAGCAGAAATGAATGAAATGGGTAATAAGAGCATGGTTGCCGGGCCGGCCCGGTGGCGCACTGCTGCAGTGCCCCGCTTGGGAAGTGCGGTGGCGCTCCCGC
>NW_007728839.1:217842-254435 GCF_000696425.1 Galeopterus variegatus
GGCGGGAGCAACACCGAGGGTTGCGATCCCGTTGCCGGTCCCGGTCTGGTACGGGCGCGACACTGAGGGTTGCGACCCGTTGCCGGACACGAAAAAAAGACAAAAAGGAAAAAAAAAAAAAGAGCGTGGTTGCCAGCACCAGCACACCTCTTTCCTACCCCATGGTCAATAACATCAAATCAGTCACCTGAAACCGCCCATGATGGGAATATTCACACTATGGAAATGAGCAAGCAAGGCAGGGTTTGGTTTGGTTTATTTTGGAGTCAATTCACTAGCACACTGCTGTGTACAATAGATTGAAAAAAAAAAACCCAGAAGTTGATTTTTCAATAATAAAAGTTCAATAATAAAAAATTAAAAAAACTTCAATAATAAAAAGTTGAGTTGTCAATAATAAAATTGACAAACATCTGAGAGTATTGAACAATAAAAGGAGAGACGTTAACAACCTATATCAGTAATGGAAACTGTAGATACTATAGACATCAAAGAGTTTAGAGGACCTTTTAAAAAAAGTTTAGAGGCTCTTACAATTTAATGCAAATAAAATTTAGGTGAATGTACAAATTTCAAGAAAAACAAGTTAACTCAAGAGTAGAGAATATAAAAGTCCTAAACCATTAAATAATTGGAATCAGTCATAAAGAATCTTCATGCACCCAACTTCCAACTACATGGCTCCCCCAGTAAATTCTTCCAAACTTTGAAGTCATTTCATTCTTACTGCATAAAGCTACCATAACTTTTGTAGTAATTACAAAATGCACAAGCCTCTGAAACACCAAACTGGAACTTATTTGGTGACTTAAAGTGAAGAGTCTCTTTATAGTTATTATTTATATATCACTTAGATGACTGCATGTTTTGCTGTAAACATATTAATCTATTCGAGTATGGGTACTATTTCAGTTCTTGTTGAGAATGTCATACAGTATATTTGGTATGTTCCCATAGTATCTTTCCAGTATCCAGAAAAGTCTGTATTCTAAAGACCAGGCTCTGAAGATTTCAGATAAGTTATGTAGACTTGTATGAGAAAATATCTTTATGACTTTAGGGTTGAGAGGAATTTTTTTTTTTTTTTAGCTATAAAGGAAAAGATGGGTAAATTCAACTACATAAAGACAGTGGGCTTTAATTTACCAAACAATACCATAAACTGAGTAGAAAAGATAAGTCATAATGTAGGAGAAGTTTGCAAAATACATAATAAAAAATTAGTACCTGGAATATATAAAGAAAACCTAATAAATAATAAAAAATAGACAACTTAGTTTTAAAAATGGTTTGCAAAAGGCTTAAATAGGCACAGCACCAAAGAGGAAATGCAAATGACCAATATATATGTAAATACCAACACCCTCATTAGTAACCACAGAAATAAACATGAAAATCACAATGCAATAGTGTTAGACACCCAGGAGATCAAAGAATAATTTCAAAGTCTGAAAGTAACAAGTTTTAACAAGAATGAATCAAGGAGAATCCTCATGTACCGAGTGGTGGTGGTATAAATTGCTGCAATCACTTGGGAACCAGTGTGGCCTTATCTAGTAAAATGGAAGATACACATTCACTATGACTCAGCAGTTCTACAGAACCTCTTGCACATATGCGTTATTTGTAATAGCTGAAACCAGCATGCAACCCAAGCTTATATCAACAATAGAATAAATTATGGTATAGTCATATTTTGAAAAATGATACAGCAATGAAAAGGAACAGACTGTCATCATTTACAATAATCTGATGAATAGCAATATTGAGTGAAAGAAGTCAACCAAAAAACAGTCTGTTTTCATGTATGCAAAGCTCAAAACCTGGCTAAACTCAACTTTACTGTTTAGGATACAGACATAGGTAGTAAAACTATAAAGAAAAGCAAAGAAATGATCATCACAAATGCTTCTTTCCAGGGTAAGAAAGGGGACGTGATCAGGGAAGGGTACATGGGGGCTTGTGCGGTTTGGACAATGTTCTACTTCTGGACCTGGTTGTTCTATAATTATTCTTTAAATAAACTGTACATATGTGATTTATTCTCTTTTCTGTATGAATATATATCTCACAATTTTTATTATTTTATTTTTTTATTCTTTATTTTAATTTATCAATATACAATGTAGTTGATTTTCATGTCCCTTTACCAATTCGTCCTTTTCACCCCTGTCTTACAATTCTTTTAAGTAGTAAAATGAGTAATTGGCCTGAGGAAGGTCATGTTTAGTAGATTTGATCCATGGAAAGGTAAAAATAATGCTCATCCAAAATGTGCGATTACTAAATTTTTTATGAATTTAGCATCTGATGTGCTCTTTGAGGTCAAAAGTCAGTAGTGCTAAATGCCACCTGTGCAGCTGAACAATTCCTGCTGGTCTGTGGGGGACCTAAGGCACAGACGAGGAGAATATGACCAGAGAGGTTCAAAGACTTGCGATAACATTCCCCACCTTACCCCCAAGGAGGCCTGTGGTTGGCCAATTCAGAAACGCTGGTTTAACCAACAGAGCAAAAACAACTAGAAGAGAGGAATTTTGAGGTGTTGATAAGAAAAAAAATAATGCAGGATAACAATTGCAAAGGCCACATTCACCTTATAAAGTCTTGGGCACTAGGGGCAAATAAAAGAATACGGGTGCCATAAGGTGATTTCAGATGTGCTCTTTTGGTACAAGGAGGGTTCAATTTCCCATCCTGCGTTCGGAGAAGAGAGGTGAGGGGACAGGTCCTACTGGCGGTTGAGGAAATTTCGTGTGGGTGTTCTCCAGTCTGAGCTAAGTACATCCCATATCACCAGTGGGCAGGGCCAGCCCAGTAGCACTGAAAAACGCATGTGATTTTTCTCTTGCTGCCCACAGACTTTTATTTATAATCTGCGCTGTTTTACAAAGCATTTATCACAGACACCTACTCAGGGACACCAGCAGGAGAAAGCCTCCTTTGACTTCAGTGTTGCCACAGAGATCCTTCTGAATTTCTCTTAGATCCCTGTGCCGGCTCCTTGTCTGTTTCCTCCCACTCGCTGGAGGTATGCTCCAAGGTGCTGTCCTATAATTATGATTTTCCCTCTGCATTCCAGTTTCCTTGATGAGTTGACTCACTCTCATAGCTTCAGTTAGCACTTCTGTTAGAATCACTTGCATCACTTGCAAGACTGTGTTTTGGTCCTTAAAAGAAACTTCATGCCAATTTTCTCTCTCCAAGTCTCTGGGCATCTCTCCTGGTTTGTCTTGCCATCTCTCCATTCAGTTCAACACGGGACTGTGTTCTCTCTCCAGAACAGCTTCTCTTCCTAAGCTGTTCCTTTTAATCATTCTACTACAGGTCTTTTGTCTGCCATTTAGAAACCTCATCCTTCCATGCGTCCCGCTCTATATTTACATAGTCAATTTGTATCAGATATTAGGAACCTGCACGGTGCCAGCCGCTGTGCTAGCCCTCGGGGATAAAGGTGAATAAGGGTCGATCTCAGCCCTTGAGAAGCCCTGTCTAGTGGAGGATGTGGGCCATATCATCCTCTAATAAAGGGTAATTAGAGCTGTGAATGACAGGCATATGTACCAAATACGATGGGAGCCCGGTATAGGGGTTTGTCTAAAGAAACCAAGAAGGGGAACAGAGGTGGTATTAGAGGCAGCAGAGTGGATAAGCGTATAGTTTCTGGAGCCAGATGGGGCTTGAAGCCTGTCTCCCCAATGTCGAGCTGTGCGACCTTGGGCAGCATATTAGTCCATTTCTGATTCTTATAACAAAATACCTGGAACTGGTAATTGTAAGAAAACAAAATTTATTGCTTACAGTTTTGGAGGCTGGGAGGTCCAAAGTCCAGAGAACACATTTGGTGAGAGTCTTGGTAGTGGTGACAGTGACCCAGGGATCTCACATGGCAGAAAGTGGTGGACCAGAGAGAGACTAACCTCTCACGTACTCTCCTTTTAAAGCCCTCAGAACCACGCCCCTGACCACCATTATTAATCCATTCACTAGGGCATGGTCCTGCAATCTATAATCACCTCTTCAAGGCCCCACCTTTCAATGACCATAATAGGACTTTCCACCCTCAACAGTTATAGTGGGAATTAAGCTTCTAATATATGGAATTTGTGGGACACAATTCATTCAATCCACAGCAGGCAGGGTACTAAACCTTTGTATACATCAGTCTCTTCAACTGAGGATGTGGGTGATAATAATACCTATGTTAGGTTTCTTGTGAAAGTTTAGTGAAATAATCCATGCAAAGCACTTAGAATGGTGTCCAGCACATAAAAAGTTTCATTCATCTATTCATTCTTTCATTCTTCCAACATGTATTTACTGAGCACTTACCATGTGCCAGGCACTGTTTTAGGGACTTGGGAAACATCGGAGAATATAGACGAAAATTTCTGTACTCATGAAATATGCATTCTAGCAGGGAGACAATAAGCAATGAACACACAGAAATTATATATGGTATGTTGGATAAGTGCTATAGAAAAAAGAAAAAAGATAAATGTTATTAATATTACTATATTATAGTGGTCACTTGATCTTCGACTTAAAGGAAATGAAGTCCTATGATAGAATAATACTATATTCCATCAAATCTACGATGAATTGATTATAAGTTGCACCATAAGTTTATATGCCACTAAGAAATTTTTTTAAAAATTGCCAATTAAGAATAGCACAATGCTTTTTTATTACCTACGATTTTCATCTTATTAAAACCTGTTTAGACATATTTAGGCAGAGGGTTTTTTTTTTTCAACATATCTCACTTATAACTACATAAGAAGGGACACAAAAGCAGAGGTCAATTAAGGTATTCCTACTACTTGTCCACATTTAGAGTGCTGGTCCTCTGAATCACCTTTTGATTCAGTGGCCAGTGTCTTCCCTCCCCTCCCTGGCACAGCAAGCAGCGATACAAATGTGCAGAGTTGGTAAATGGCCTGCTGTTATTGAAACCTATGATATGGGATTGGGGGTCTGGGGGGAGTGTGGAGAGTGGGCCTCTGCAGCATTACAGCCTACTCTTTGATGACTGAAAACTTCTCTCAACCTCTCTTCTGTAGAGGATTCATAAAGCAAATGTACTTCACAGGGCCTGGTTTTGCAAGGCCTTGCAGTTTCAAATACTGACCTTGCAAAGGACAGGAAATTTTCCCCAGGCTATTGAGTCTCTGTTGCAAGATAACAATCATAACACAGCAAGGTTGCTGGCTCAAAGACAGACAGGTTACTAATTGATATGTAAAGTTACTAAAAGCTGCTGGAGGGAAAAGGAATGTTGACTAAATCAAGCCTTTGTTAGTGGATCACTTAATTGCCTAACACAATGTCATCTGACTTGTTTTTACTGAATGTTACCAGCTTCTATTGTAAAACTTGTTAAACTGTACTTAGCAAAACCCCACCTATGTCTCTTCCTGTGACTTGCTAGTCTGGAGAATAAATGCAGGAAGAGAACCCCGACTCGTGGTTAATTTCCCAAATGGAAGAAATGCCTCGTGCTTGAGGAAGTTCTGGGATATTAACCCCTTTCTGGGGCTTCTCACTGCTCAAAAGAGATGGTTTTTGAGTAATCTTTGGCGGCTCCATCACCCAGGGGAAAAGGGGTGACAAATCCGTGGGAGGCAAAGCAACACTCTTCTTCTAAAGTCATTCCAATCACTCACATATTCAACAGACACACTTCCGTCCCACCACCGGTATGAGGCCACATGGTGGCCCTGACACAGTTCTGGCCCTCCAGTTACTTTCGTCCCCTAACCTCAGCCTTGTACAGCGTGTTCTGATTCTGCATGGGCAGACTCAGGTGGTCTCCGTAGTGTGACTCCTGTCTTCCCCAGCTGGCTGCTGCTTCCTGTTCCTCCTCCCAGGCTCCCTCTGTCTTTCCCATGTCTCTGTTCTCACCCCTTCCCTCCCCTCTGGTGTCCTTCTCCCCGCTCAGCAGCCGAATCCCACACGTGGCCAGACTCAGCCGATACCCTTCCGGAGGTCTTCAGTGACAGGAGACTACAGTGTCGCACGCTCCTGCAACTAGTACCTAGCCCTCTCCACTTATCTCTCCTCTGTCTCCCACTGCACCCCAGCTCTGCTTAGATTAGGGGTTTGATCATTTCTGGTTTATTCCCCATAGTACATAATGCCTTGTAACTGCATATGGAAGACACATAGGACACAGTCGCCATCTGCATGAAAGAAGGGAGCACATGATGAAAAGAGAAATCGCCCTTCTTAATACAGAACATCTTGTATGTGACCCCCAGACACTCACGGAGTGTCCGATGCACCAAGCCAGATGCTCAGAGAGGCACTGCTGAGTGACACGCAGCCCTTGCCTTTGATGTGGTCGCAGGCTGGTGTGTCAGGGGTTGCGGGGTTTGTCAGACACGAAAACCTGATGTCACAACGTGATGAACTTGGCCCTGATGCTAAGGGCCAAGTGCTGTGAGCAGAGAGAGTGACACGTCCTTCCTGGGAGGAGCAGGGGGACTCGTCAGCTATCTGTGTATGTATGTGTATACATATCCATCCTTCCATCTGTCCATCTGTCCATCCATCTATACTGCTAAGCTCGTATCATGCTGTTCACTCTAAACCCACACATCTTGGTGGTGGTGGTGGTGGTGATTACATTATTTGTTGATCACTGAGAGAGGTATATTAAAATGTCACTATGATTGTATATTTGTCTATTTTTAACAATATTTTTAACAGTTGTAATAGCACACAGCTCTCTTGTTAGGTAAATAGAATTATATATTCCATCAATATAAATTCCTTACTTACTCATGGTGTCTGGCCTTTGGTTTTATTAACTGATATTAATATTACCTTATCTACTTCCTCTTTGTAGCAGTTCACCAGTGTATTTTAATTTTAACAAGATCTGTACAGAATTCTTTTGGCCTCAACTTCCAGTCCTTGAGGATGACAATCTTACTTTCCTTCTGGCATAGGAGGACATCTTTCACGTGAGAATTTATCTCCTGTTTTTAAGAAACACTACGAAGGTTAAGAGTGATCTTTATGCGCCTGCTGTTTTTCAAATGCTTTTAACTCAAAATAGCCCATGTGCCAGAGCAGCATATTTTGGGGCGGCATATTCTCAACTCCTTCCCCCAGGTCCCGGAGCCAGGTGCAGCCCCAGGAGCAAGAATCCAGGGGACTCACGGCTCCCTGAGTGTCCGCTCAGGGAACACCTTCTCTCCTCTCTGTTCTTTAAAGTTCTTAAAAAGTGGGAAAACCAGAAGATGCTCTTCAGTGCCATTTATTATTTTTCTTTACTTTTCTTGTGATACAAGAGGACAGGCTCGGCCTCCTGTAAGTAAAGCTGCCCATCCAGGAGTCAACCCCCAAGTGTGGGGAGAAATGAGAGTCGGGGAATGGAAGGAGGAATCAGGGTTGAACCAACCTGGGTTCACGTCCTGCTCTGCTGGGTCCCAGCTTTGTGACCTCGAGCATGTCAGTCAGTCTCTCTGGAACTTCATCTTTAAAGCCAGAATAAAATGGGCATCTCACAGGATTGTGGTGTGGATTAAACAAGGAAACCTGTCTGCAAGAGAGCTCTATAAACTGTAAAACTCTAAAAAATACTCAGTTTTAAAAAACCCTGAGTTTCCTTCCTCTGCCTATTATGTCTTCTAGAAACATAATGGTCAAATTACAGCATGCATCCACCGTGGTATAAGAAGCTTTTACTACCTGGGTCCTTTATGAAAAATAGTCTCATTTATGCTAGTGGCTGGAAATACACCAAAGACTAGGTCACATGACCACTTATATACTGCAACTTGAGGCACTGTCAGGTCTCCTGCAGTGAGTTACAACTGGCTATTTAATTAACATTGGTTTCTATAACACAGAATTTAATTCCCACGGGTGTTTAAAGTCTATTACTTTCATTGTCTTAATGAGAAAGAAGCATATTACCTATTCTGTCTTCACAAACAGGGACCTCTTCTAGGAGGGAGTCAAACAGTAGTCTATGAAACAGTGTTTGCACGGAATGTTCTAAGTACAGCCTTTGCTTTGCAAATAAATGTTTCAGATCACAGCATCAAAGGCTCTCGCAGATAGAAGGGACCTGGTGAGGATATCCAGTTTACTCTTTTTACTTGTTAAGCCTCCACCTGTGGGCAAGATGCTATTTTGTTTTCTCCCTTCCTTTCTCTCTCTCTCATTTTCTCCTATTTTCGAAGAAGTTTCCATTAGCAGAGTAGTTTCTTCCACCGTGGGCCTACATGAAGGCTGTTGAGGCAGAAATAATTTTATGAAGGTTTATTGAGAGCCAAATGTGAGGATTGACACGGGAAACACAAACCAGCAGAGTCGGGAAGTGCTCTGAAGTCTAGTACAAGCTGGAAGGTCTTATAGGGAGGGGACCGCCTTGGAGTAGAGTTACTCCATTCTCGTTGGGACAAATACAGAGCTTGCAGTCACTGGTGACAAGTAACATCAGAAAGTTAAAAATGTCTATGTGCAGTTTTAAGCAAAAATCTTCATGCTTCAGCTGTTTAAAACAATAGTGTGACTGCTTTCTTTATACATTAATTGTGTGACTGCTTTCTGTATGCATTCATCGGTGTGTCCCAGCCCTAGCCACATTGTGTCCTTAAGGACAGGATGTCTTGCCCAAGTCATAAGGCTCCCCCCTTCAAGGAAATTCATAGTGTTTTAGAGAACTGCTTGTGTAGCTGTCAGCCACACATCATCACGGCCGTGTTCAAAAACCCCTTGCTGTGCTTAATTGCTGTAATTTTCAGGTAACTCTTTATTTTCTGAAAAGCCGTTTGCTACTGAAAAGGGTTTTGGACTGAGCAACTGGAAGGATAGACTTGCATTTTCTAAGGTGGGAAAGATACAGGAATAACAGATTTAGGGGGAAATGGAGAGGTCGGTTTCACACATATTAGTTTGCGATACGTGTTTTGTGGTGATGTTACTAGGCAGTTAGATACACGACTTTGGAATTTAAGAGCGGGGTCAAGGCTAGAGCTATGAGCCTGGGAATCTTGATTTGACAGCCAAGTCTGTGAATGGAGCAGCTCTACAAAAGCAGAGCCTGATTTGTGTAGCAGTTGTCTCTATGAACCCTCTCTATTAGGTTGCATTAGTTACCTCTATTAGATAATGAATACTGAATGAATTTATTTCTGTGTGTCATTATGAGGCAACCAGAGAACGCTCCTGCCTTAAGTAACCCTTCCCTGATGTTAAATGCCTCTCTGTTGCCCACCCCTGACCCAGCTACCCGGAGCTCCCATCGCCATAGGTGTAACATTCCACCTTCCATGTCTAGTACTCCCATGTCTAGTACTCCCATGTCTAGTACTCCCATGTTTAGTACTTCCAGGTTTAGTATTTCCAGTTTAGTACTTCCAGGTTTAGTACACCCATGTTTAGTACTCCCATGTTTAGTACTTCCAGGTTTAGTAAACCCATGTTTAGTACTTCCATGTTTAGTACACCCATGTTTAGTACTTCCATGTTTAGTACACCCATGTTTAGTACTCCCATGTTTAGTACTTCCATGTTTAGTATACCCATGTTTAGTACTTCCAGGTTTAGTATACCCATGCTTAGTACTTCCAGGTTTAGTATTTCCTTTCCTTCTTTCCCACCTCAAAACTGTGATACATGCTTGTGTGGTTTTGTGTGATTCTTGTGCTCAGGTGACATCCCTAAAGCTGCTGCCTGTTTGGCCCAGGCTACAGAGCAAACATGAATGGACAGACCTGAACACAACCCTCAGCCTGGTGCCAAGCCCAGATCGATCCTCATCTGCAGCAGAACCGCTCAGCTGAGCCCATCCTAAGCCAGCCAAAGTGCAGCCCCTCCAGACCAGTGCACAAGAGCGAGCACTTGTTTGTTCTTGTAAGCCACTGAGCAAGGTGGCTTTTTAATGCAGCATTATTGTGGCAATAGGTGATGCAACTGTCTACATGTTTATGTCCCCCCAAAATCTGTACGTTAAAACCCAAATCCCTGAGGTGATAGTATTTAGAGGTGGAGCCTTTGGGAAGTGACTAGGTCATGAGGGTGAAGCTCTCATGAATGGGATTAGTGCCCTTATGAAAAGGACTCTAGAAAGCTCTCTTCCTCTCTTTCTGCCATGTGAGGACACAGCAAGAAGATGGCCATCTGCAACCCAGAAGAGGCTCTCACCAGAACCCAAGCATGCAGGCACCCTGATCTCAGACTTCCAGGCTCCAGAACTGTGAGCAATAAGTTTCTGTTGTTTATATGCCACCCAGTCTATGGTAATTTGTTATAGCAGCTCGAACTAAAACAGCTAAGAAAAAAAGCCTAGCTACCCTATGTCCCCTTTTCTCAGGGACATACTAGGTGGCTGGTCATGTGAGCAAATTCTGGTTAAGTTTTTTATTAATGCGCTATATGAGCCCAGTGTATTGCTCTTTCTAGACACTGATTTTGAATTTTAAATAGGGCTTTTGGAGATGGCATGCTACGCCTCAAAATAATGACTCTATCAGAGATTTCCAGTGACCAAGATGGTAAGTGAATAATGCACACATGTACCCCAAAGCAGTTCTGAAGAATCATTTCTATTCCCCCACAGGGGGATGCACAGAGGCCTGATATAGACTGGGCTGCAAGGCAAGAGGTAGAATCACAGCTGCTGCTGTTTCTTTTCTTTTTTTTTTTTTTTTCCTTTTTTTGTCTTTTTTTTCGTGACCGGCAACGGATCGCAACCCTCAGTGTCGCGCCCGCACCGGACCGGGACCGGCCACGGGATCGCAACCCTCGGTGTTGCGCCCGCACCTCGCTCAGCCAGTGAGTGGGAACCGGTCTGTATGTGGGATCCGAACCCTTGGCGGGAGCGCCGCCGCACTTCCCAAGCGGCGCACTGTAGCAGTGCACCACCGGGCCAGCCCATGTGGTCTGTATGTGGGATCCGAACCCTTGGCGGGAGCGCCGCCGCACTTCCCAAGCGGCGCACTGTAGCAGTGCACCACCGGGCCAGCCCATGTGGTCTGTATGTGGGATCCGAACCCTTGGCGGGAGCGCCGCCGCACTTCCCAAGCGGCGCACTGTAGCAGTGCACCACCGGGCCAGCCCATGTGGTCTGTATGTGGGATCCGAACCCTTGGCGGGAGCGCCGCCGCACTTCCCAAGCGGCGCACTGTAGCAGTGCACCACCGGGCCAGCCCATGTTTCTTGCTGTCATTGCAAAGCTGGAACCGTATTGAACATTGAATTTAATTAGTAGAACCTCAGAAGTCATGACTTATGGCAAAACATCATACATGATGAAGAAAGCACCACTTTAGCTTTTAGATTTTCATATTAAATGTTTAGAAAAGTTCCCAGACTCATGCATGAGAGTGACAGACTGGTGCAGATGAAATGGTAAACACACGGAGTTCTTCACATGCTCTTTAATGTGCTAGATTTGGTTTTTTCATCATAAGAAACATGCAGAGAACCTGGAAACAGCCTTAAAGAGTCTTAGGATTCCCTATGGTGGAGTTGTTTGGAAATATGTAGTGTTTCCTGCAAACGTCTATTATTAGTTCTAATGTTAATAGAAATCATCCATATAGCCTTCATTTCTGAGTTCCCATAAAAGTTAAAGGATTTTGTTTTCAGTTTGACTTCTCTGCTTGCTGGCTTTTCATCAGACATTCACACTGAGCTCTCTCTGCCAGACCTCAGCCGGGGAACTGAAATATACTCTTTATTGATCCTTTGCTGTGGTGGTGTTGCTTGATTGATCGGGTCACATGTCTCTGTTGAAAGCAGCCGCTCTCAATTCCATTAGCTAATTATATGACCAGTGGCGCCCATGGACAGTCCCAGATGGGAGTCTTGGGCCGGCTCGCCTGCACCTGCTCTGACGGTATGCAGTCACCCCACTCTGCTCTGTGTGAAATGTGCAGGCAGCTGCCTCTCCCTCCAGGAGTCGCATCCTGGTGCTTTGTGAGGAAGAGACATTGCCCCCGTGGGATGTTTGGCATACACTTTTTTTTAAGTCACAGTCGGTTTATGTGTGAGTCAGAAAAAGGTGGGTATTTGAAAGGATTATTTGTGATCTGGGTCTTACCTGTCTCTCCAGCATTATCTTCTGTCAAAGATATTAATGTGCATACACATTTTATGCACCTTTCATGTATATTGCTTTCTATGCTTCCACCATCTCTATCTATCTATCTATCTAACCATCTGTCCATCTATCATATATCTGTCTACCTACCTGCCCGCCTACCTGTGTAATCATCCACCCATCCCTCATCTACCTATCTATCCATCTATCTGTCCATCCATCAATCTATCACCTGTCTCTCTATGTAATTTATGAACTTGTATCCCGAAACTCACTATAGCAGGGGTAGCAATCTCAATGGCTGACAGAGCCCAGGTATCTCAGTCTATTCCAGCTGCCGTAACAAGATATCACAGACTGAGTTACTTATAAATAGCGGAAACTTATTTCTCTCAGTTCTGGAGGCTGGAAGCCCAAGATCACGTCACTGGCAGATTTGGCATCTGGTGAGGGCCTGTCTCCTGGTTCACAGATGGTGCATTCTTGCTGTGTCCTCACACAGTGGAAGGGGGGAGGGGGCTCTCTAGGGACCCTTCTATAAGGACACTAATGCCACCCATGAAGACTGCACCTTCATGATCTAACCACCTCCCAAAAGGCCCTAACATCATCACCTGAGGGTTAGGATTTTAGCACATGAATTTGAGCAGCAGGTGATTAATGCATCTGACAAAGGCCAGTGCAGGTACTTGTGAATGGCCTGGCTGAAGGATGTAGCCACAGTGCGGGCTCAGCAGACTTTTGCTGTGAAATCCAGGCTTTGTGCTTCCAGCTAGAAGCTTCTTTCAAGAGAAATCTTTCACAATAAATCAAAAATCTCTATTTTTACGTGATATCTCCCAATTTTAAAATGTTGGCTCTTGTGCCTTCAAAATGCAGTCAAGTCAAACAACTCTACGTCATCACCATATGTAAAAGCAAACTTACATGTCACCAATTTTAGGCTTTTGGCTTACTGTTTCTTTCTTTAAGTTTGTTTTCTAGATGGTTTCTAGAAAGTAATTGGCATTAATGATTTTGTTTTGACTTTTTAGTTATTTTGGTTGTAATAATGGAAAGGATAATAGTCTTTCCATATTTCTCTCTCTCTCTCTCTCTCTCTCTCTCTTTCAATTGTACATATTTATGGAGTACAACGTGTTGTTCCAATACATACATATATTGTATAATGATCCACTCAAGGTAGTAGGTAGCATACCCATCACCTGAACATTTATCATTTAGTTGTGGTAATTATGTTCAAGATCCTCTTTCTAGCTACTTAGACGTATACAGTACAATATTATTAGCGATTGCCACCCTAGAACACCAGAATTTATTCTTCCCATCTACCTGTAACTTTGTATCAATTGGCCAACGTCTCCCCCTTTCCCCTCCCAGCCTCTGGCAACCACTATTCTACTCTTTACTTCTATGAGAACCATCTTTTTTTTTTTTAGATTCCACAAATGAGTAAGATCACGCAGTATTTGTCTTTCTGTGCCTGGATTATTTCTCTTAACATGATGGTCTCCAGTTCCATTCATGCTGCTGCAAATGACAGGGTTTCAATTTTATTTATTTATTTTTTATTTTTTTATTTTTTCCTTTTTGTCTTTTTTACTGACTGGTAACGGGATCACAACCCTCGGTGTTGCGCCTGCACCGCGCTCAGCCAGTGAGCGGGAACCGGTCTCCACATGGGATCCAAACCCTCGGCGGGAGCACCGCCGCACTCCCAAGCGGCGCACTCTCCAGTGTGCCACCGGGCCGGCCCTCAATTTTTTTTAAATAGCTGAACAGAATTCCACTGTGTATATATACATTTTTTTTTATCCATTCATCTATTAATGGACATTTAGGTTGGTTCCATCTCTTGGCTACTGTGAATAGTGTTGCAATGAACAGAAGAGTGCAGGTGTCTCTTCAATATATTGATTTCATTTCCTTTGGACATGCACCCAGTAGTGGGATGGCTGGGTCATAAGGTAGCTCTAGTTTTAGTTTTTTGAGGAACCTCCATACTATTTTCCACAATGGCTGTATTAATTTACATTCCCACCAATGGTGTATGAGAGTTGCCTTTTCTACACATCCTTGCCAACATTTGCTATTTTCTGTCTTTTTGATAATAGCCAGTCTAACTGGAGTGAGATGATATCTCCTTGAAGTTTTAATTTGCAGTTCTCTGAGGATTAGTGATGTTGAGCATTTTTTCATGTGCCTTTTGGCCATTTCTATATCTTCTTTGGAGAAATGTCTGTTCAAGTCTTTTACCCATTTTTTTTTCCCTTTTTTTTGTCTTTTTTTTCGTGACCGGCAACGGACCGCAACCCTCAGTGTCGCGCCCACACCGGACCAGGACCGGAAACGGGATCGCAACCCTCGGTGCTGCGCCCGCCCCTCGCTCAGCCAGTGAGTGGGAACCGGTCTGTATGTGGGATCCGAACCCTCGGTGGGAGCGCCGCCGCGCTCCCAAGTGGCGCACTGTAGCAGTGCACCACCGGGCCGGCCCCTTTTACCCATTTTTAAATCAAATTATTTGGGGTTTATTTTCTGGCTGTTGAGTTGCTTGAATTCCTTATATATTCTGAATATTAGCTCCTTGTCAGTGCATAGTTTGAAAATACTTTCTCCCATTCCATAAGTTGTCTCTTCACTCTGTTGATTGTGTCCTTTGCTGTGCAGAAGCTTTTTAGTTTGATATAATCCCATCTGTCTAATTTGCTTGTGGTGCCTGTGCCTTTGAAGAATTGCTCAAAAGAAACTTGCCCAGTCCAATTTCATGTAGTGTTTCCTCTATGTTTTCTTCTAGAAGTTTCATGGTTTGGGGTCTTAAATGTAAGTCATTAATTCATTTTGAATTTATTTTTGTGTATAGGTGAGAGATAGGGGTCTAGTTTCAATCTGCTACATGTGGATATTCATTTTTCCCAACTATTGAAGAGGCTGTCTGATAGAGTTTGGCTGTGTTGTTCCACCAAAACTCATGCAGAAGCCTGATCCCCAATATGACAGTGTTGGAAGCTGATTGAGTCATGTGGCTGGATCCCTCATGAATGGACTAATGCTCTCCCTGGGGGCGGGGGGCCTGACTGTGTTCTTGCTCTATTAGTTCCCACCATAGCTGGGTGTTTAAAAGACCCTGGCACCTCCTCTCTCTCTCTCTCTTGCTTCTTTTCACCAGTTGAACTGCTTGTACCCATTGGCTGCCTGCTGCTTCCCACCATGAGTAGAAGCAGCCTGAGGCCAGTGCCAGATGCAGCTGTCCCAGAATCATAAGCCAAATATACCTCTTTTCCTTATAAATTACCCAGTCCCAGGTATTCTGTTATAACAACACAAAACGGACCAATACACTGTCCTTTCTACAGTGTATATTCTTGGAGCCTTTGTTGAAAATCAGTTGGCTGTAAATGCATGTAATTTTTTCTGGGGTCTTTATTCTGTTCCATTAGTCTATGTGTTTGTTTTCAAGCCAGTGCCATGCTGTTTGGGTTACTGTAGCTTAGAGTATATTTTGAAGTCAGGTAGTGTGATGCCTCCAGTTTAGTTCTTTTTGTTCAAGATTGCTGTGGTTATTTGGGACCTTTTGTAGTTCCATACAAATTTTTAGTTATTTTTTTCCTGTGAAGAATGTCATTGGTATTCTGATGGGGATTGTGTTGAATCTGTAGATTGCTTTGAGTAGTGTGGACATTTAGATGATATTAATTCTTTTAACTCCTGAACAGGGGATACCTTTCCTTTTATGTGGGCCTTATTCAATGTTTTTCATCAGTGTTTTATAGTTTTCATTACAGATATCTCTCACCTTCTTGGTTAAATTTACTCCTAGGTATTTAACTTTTTGGTAGCTATTGGAAATGTGATTACTTTCTTTATTCCTTTTTCTAGTAGTTTACTATTAGCATATAGAAATGTTGATATTTGTATGTTGATGTTGTATCCTGCAACTTTACTGAATTTGCTTATTAGTTCTAACAGTTTTTTGGTGGGGTCTTTAGGGATTTTTATATGTGATCATGTCATCTGCAAATAGGATAGTTTGACTTCCTCCTTTCAAATTTGGAAGCCATGTATTTTTTTCTCTTGCCTTATTGCTCTGGCTAGCAACCAGCACTACATTGAGTAACAGTGGGGAAAAGTGGGCATTCTTGCTTGTCTTGTTCTAGATCTTCAAGGAAAAACTTTCAACTTTTGTCTCTTCAGTATGATATTAGCTGTGTGTTTGTCATTTATGACCTATATTGTGCTGAGATTCATTCCTTCTATACATAATTTTTTGAGTGTTTTTATGATGAAGAAGTATTGAATTATTTCAAATGCTTTTTCTGCATCTATTAAAATGATCACGTGGTTTCTTTTTTCTGTTAATGTATCATGTTTATTGCTTTGCATATGTTAAACCGTGCTTGCATCCCTGAGATGAATCCCACTTGATCATGGTGAATGGGTTTTTTTTTTTTTAATGCATTCTTGGATTCAGTTTACTAGTATTTTTTGAGGATTTTTTGCATCTATGTTCATCAGGGATATTGACCTTTAGTTTTCTGTTATGTCCTTTTCTGGATTTTGGTATGAGGGTAATGCTGTCCTCATCGAATGAGTTTGGAGGTATTTCCTCTTCAGTATCTTGGAAGAATTTTTAAAGAAGAATTAGTCCTTCTTTACATGTTTGGTAGAATTTAGCAGTGAATCCATCATGCTTTTCTTGGATGGTAAACTTTTTATTACCATTTCTATCTCATTACTTATTGGTCTAGTTAGGTTTTCTAATTCTTTCGATTCAACCTTGGTAAGTTGTATGTGTCCAGGAATCTATCCATTTCTTCTAGATTTTCCAGTTAGTTGGTGTATAGTTGTTCATAATCGTCTCTTGTGATTCTTCGTATTTCTGTTGTATCAGTTGTAATGTCTCCTTTTTCATTTCTGATTTTATTTATTTTCTTCTCTATTTTTTTTCTTAGTGGGTCTACCTAAAGGTTTATCAATTTTATCTTTTCAAAAAAACAACTCTTTGTTTCATTGATCTTTTGTGTTGTTTTTAAAATCTCTAATTCATTTATTTCTACTCTGATCTTTGTTATTTCTCTCCTTCTACTAATTTCAGATTTGGTTTCTTCTCATTTTTCTAGTTCCTTGACATATAAGGTTAGGTTGTTTATTTGAAGTCTTTCTACTTTTTCAATGCAGGCATTTATTACTATAAACTTCCCTCTTAGAACTGCTTTAGCTGTAATTTATAGGTCTGGTATGTTGTGTAGTTAATTTTCATTTGTCTCCAGGAATATTTTAATTTCCTTTTTAATTTCTTCTTTGACCCATTCATTGTTTAGGAGCATGTTGCTTAATTTCTGTGTATTCTTTCTGTTATTGATTTCTAGTTTTATTCCCTTGTGGTTGAAAAAGATAGTTGATATGTTTTTAACTTTTTTGAATTTAAGGCTTCTTTTTGTGGTGTAATATATGGTCTATTCTAGAGAATGTTCCATGTGCTGCTGAGAAGAATGTGTATCCTGAAGCTATTGGATGGAATCCTATAAACGTCTCTTAGGTCAAATTGGTTTAAACTGGATATTAACTCTGATGTATTAACTCTGATGTTGACTTTCCGTCTGGATGATCTGTTCATTACTGAAAGTGGGGTGTTAATGTCCCCAACTATTATTGTAATGGAGTCTATCCCTCCCATTAGATCTAATAATATTTGCTTTATGCATCTGGATACTCTGGTGTTGGTTGCATATATATTTAGGATTGTTATATCCTCTTGTTGAATTGATCCCTTTAACATTATATATAATAACCTTCCTTGTCTTATTTTTACTGCTCTTGACTTGAAGTCTATTTTTTCTCATATAGGTATAGCTACTCCTGCTCTTTTTTGGTTTCCATTTTCATAGATCATCTTTTTCCATTCCTTCACTTTTAGTCTATGAGTGTCTTTATAGGTGTAAAGTGAGTTTCTTCTAGGCAGTATATTGTTGGTTCATGTTTTATAATCTATTCAGTCACTCAGTGACTTTTAATTGGGGAATTTAATCAATTTACATTTAGAGATTATTATAGATAAGGACTTATTACTGCCATTTTGTTATTTGTTTCCTGGTTTTTTGTAGGTCTTTTTTCCCCTCTTTTCTCTCTCTTACTATCTTCCTTTGTGATTAAGTGATTTTCTCTAGTTGTATATTTTGATTTCACTCTATTTACTTTTAGTATATCTATTATAGGCATTTGCTTTAGGGTTACCATGAAGCTTGAAAAAACAAATTATAGTTATATGAGATTATTTTAAACTAATAACAACTTTGATTGCTAAGAAAAGACACCAAAGCAGACTACATTTTGATGTCATTTCTGCCCCTCACCTTTTGACAATTTGTCATTTCAAGTTATACCTTTTTATATTGCCTATCTCTTATACAGTTGATGTGTTATTATCTTTAACATTATTATTATCTTTAATGCTTTTATTATCTTCAATGGGTTTGTCTTTTAGTCTTCACACAAAAGATATAAATGGTTTACTCACCATACTTACAGCATTAGAGTATTCTGAATTTGTCTGTGTACTTATTTTACTAGTGAGTTTTATACTTTCAGATATTTTGTTGTTATACATTAGTGTTTTGTTTTTTCAGATTGAAAGACTCCCTTTGGGATTTCTTGTAAGATCAGTGTTGATAAATTTTCTCAGCTTTTGTTTGTCTAGGAAGTCTTCATTTCTTCATATCTGAAGGTTAGTTTTGCTGGGTACAATATCCTTGGTTAAGAGTCTTTTTTCTTTACCACTTTAAATAGATCATCCCACTCTCTCCTGACCTGTAGGGTTTCTGCTGACAAATCCACTGAAAGCCAGATTGTGGCTGCACTGAATGGTGTGTGTGTGTGTGTGTGTGTGTGTGTGTGTGTTTCCTTCCTGCTTTTAGTATTCTTTCTTTGTCTTTAGTTTTTGATAATTTGATTATGAGGTGCCTTGGGGAATTCCTCTTTGGGCTGAATTTGATTTGTGACCTCTGGGCTTCTGGTATCTAAGTATTGTCATCTTTCTTTGTACTTTGGAAATTTTCAGCCATTATTTCTTTAAATATGCTTGCTAGGCCTTTTTCCTTATGTTTTTCTTATGCAGAACCATGCCTGCATTTCTGGGACAAATCTCAACTTGGTCATGTGTATAATCCTTTTATATGCTTCTTCTGTTCTAATCTTAATTATTTCTTCCTTCTGCTAGCTTTGAGTTTGGTTTGCTATTCTTCTAGTTTCTCAAGGTGTAAGGTAAGGTTATTGATTTGAGATCTTTCTTCTTTTTTGATGTTGGTGTGTACAGATATAAATTTCCCTTTGAGCATTGTCTTTGTGGCATCTCTTAAATTTTAGTACGCTGGGTTTTGTTTTCATTCATCTCCATGTATTTTCTAAATTCTAATATAAATCAACATCTTGGGATGGTTTAATTAGCAGTGTAAGTGGTAGAAGTAGATTTGGTAAAATAATCCAATTTTTATTCTCCCTTGGTTTGAGTGTCTCCCCCAAACTTAGTCCTCACTGTGACACTGTTAAGAGGGTGGGAAATCCTATTATGGTCATTGAAAGGTGGGGCCTTGAAGAGGTGATTAGATTGTAAGACCATGCCATAGTGAATGGATTAGTAATGGTGGTCAGGGGCGTGGTTCTGAGGTTTTAAAAGAAGAGTACATGAGAGGTCTCTCTCTCTCTATGCTCCACCATTTCTACCATGTGAGACCCCTGGGTCACTGTCACCAGCACTAAGACCCTCACTGAATGTGTTCTCTAGTCTTTGGACTTCCCAGCCTCCAAAACTGTAAGCAATAAATTTCATTTTCTTATAAATCACCCACTTTCAGGTATTTTCTTATAAGCAACAGAAATGGACTAATACAGTCTCTGACCATGATTTCTTGTCACTTGGTTCTCTGAAAGGAGCCACAATAGAAACCTCCTTTAATTGCTACCCAGACTGGCCTCTAGAAGGCAGACAATTCCCCAGGTAGGGCAGAGATGGAGGCTGCTTCCCAAAGCCACTCCGTGGTTCCATCAGCAGCAACTCCTTTCTAGAATTTTCTATGTATGGGTCCCGTCCAGGTTTGCTGCAGCACAACTCAGTGCTCAAAGCCTTCCTCTGTGTGTGTGTGGGTGGCGTGGTGGTGGTGGTTGTGGTGGTGGTGGTTGTATTCTTTCTAGAAAGAAATCTCCCAATCCACTTCCACCCTCACTGGAGCTCAGGTGGATAATGTATTGAAAGGAGCACAGAGAGTTTTAACCTTTTTATTTCACATACCTTACCCTTTGTAGTCTTTTTCTTTGTAGTAAAATATATATAATGTAAAATTTACTATTTTAACCATTTTTGAGCATATCTTCTGTGGCATTAAGTACCACTGTCCACCTCCAGAGCTTTCTCATCTTCCCCAAACTGAAACTCTGTCCTCATGAAACACTAACTCCCCATTCTCCTGTCCCCCAGCTCCTGGCAGCCACCATTCCACTTCCTGTCTCTCTGATTGTGACTCCTCTAGGAACGTCATATAAGTGGAATCACAAGTGTTTGTCCTTTTGTGACTGGCTTATCTCACTGAGCATAATGTCCTCAAGGTTCATCCATGTGTCAGAATTTCCTTCCTTTTTAAGGTGGAATAATATTCCACTGTGTGGGCAGACCACATTTTGTTTATCCATTCATCTGTAGATGGACAATTGGGTTGCTTCTGCCCCTATCACTGTTGGGAATAATATTATAAACATGGGTGTGCAAATATCTGTTTTTGTCCCTGCTTCCAATTCCTTTGGACCTTCATAGTCTCTATGCTCATTGGGAGAATGAGATAAATCTACTCTAGGGTACAGCTTTCCAACTTTTTCATGATATTAATTACAAAGGAAATATTTGTTTGGCTCCCTGGGGTAAGTGGAGAGGTTTGGGGTGGTGGAGGCGACCGGTCCAGGGTCCTGCAGCCCAGGCCTCCCCTCCCAGCACACACCTGGACACATAGGGTGGGAGAGCTCTCTGCTCTGGACCCTAGGTTCTCTAGGTTTAGAGCCCACCACATGGTGAGTGGTGCATGAACCCCTCTAGGTAGTTCACACACGTGCGGCAGGTGTGGGGGATGGGGTGAGGGGCACTACACGGGCCCTCACTTCCTCTCTGCTCACACTTGCGTGGTAAAGAGCCCAGCCCTCTGCAGCCCTAGAATGAGACTCGTGGGATCTCCTAGCCCCTGGCCAAAGCAGTGAATCCCATTCTGTATATGAGGGGAGGACGCCCGAGGCAGGCAGGCAGGCAGCAGTGGGAGCTGAGCTGGGAGGCCGTGTGGGTGTAGGGACTTGGGCTGCCACTCTGGGGCAGCTACGAGAGACCAGTGCAAGCTGAGCCCAGGAACCCCTCTGGAAAGGAAAGAGGGGTAGGAAGCCCAGGCAGAGCCGAGCAGAGGGGAAAAGACAGGCGGGAGGATGAAGGAAAAGCCGCTGCATCAGTGGGGCCTGGCCGATCGCTCTGCATCTCGCTTCTGCAAAAGTCAGCTCCGTCCTTCGAGAAAGAGTGTCCTTCCATGGGGGAGTGGGGTGGGCTCACCTGCCTTGTAGGTGCAGGAGATGGCTAAGGTGAGTGAGAACCAGAAAGCTGTGCCTGCCGCACAGGGACCCGTGGGACCGGGAATAAACAGAGCAGCCACCACACAGCACTGCACGCTTCTTTTGCAAACATTTTATTAATCTGTTTGGCCAAACAGGAAATGGAAACCAAGAATAATAATTTGCTAAAAAGTTCAGGTCATGAATGCCCCTTTCCCCTGGGAAACAGAAGACTCCATGGTGACAGAATGCACCATTGGATTATGACGACTTTTCCAAGTAATGTTCCCATTTCATATGTGACAATGTAAACTTCAAAAATAGGAAACTCTAACTCCCGCCCCTCTTTACAGATCTATCACAGATAGAATTCTCTGGCAGACCTAAATGGTGTTGAGTAAACAGCCTGGTGCTTAAAAGTTTCATAAAAAGGTTTACAGATTCAGTAAATAAATTTTCAGCCTTGGTCTTGAAGGAAAAGCAACCAGCGAGTCCCCTCTGGCCCAGTCTACCTTACAAGCATCTGTACCCCGCGAGCCCATCCCAAATACGCTGCTTATCAGTTTCCTCATTTCTGTACACACACATATATAGTTTTATTTGTTTCTAAAGGTTTTTACATCTAAATTATAAGACGGCGCCAGTGACTTATAATGTCACCTCGCTTCACATAGGTAAAGACAAAAATTCTGTAGAAGGCACTGGAATTTCCCTCACATGATCTTCTGCAGGCATGTGGGTTATCTTGGACGTATCTTTCTCTTGCTGTTCCCTAGCACAGGTCTGTCCTCCAGTGGTTTTTTTATGTCCATTAGCCTGTTCTGCTTCTCCTTTTTCCATCCCAGCCATCTGTCAGTCCGTCTGTCCGTCCGTCCATCCATCCGTCCATCCATCCATCCATCCATCCATCCATCCATCCATCCATCCATCCATCCATCCAAATTAACTGACAGTTATCTTTTGGTTCATTGAAATTCCCTAAAATTAAGAGTACAGCTCTGGTACAAAACAAAATATGACCTACCATAGCTGAGAAATAATCACAGTGTATAATGTCATTTTCTGGAGCAAAGATGCAAAACATTTGCCCTGGCTTGTCAAGAATGTCTGTCATCCCAAACGATCCAGACAAGGCTCCTTGTGACCTACTCTACATTCATGGAGAAAGCTCTGAGAGGTTCTTGGCTCCTTCGCATCCAGTCGGTACCCTTGAGTGGAAAGTCTGCTGTGGAGAAGTGCAGGGGGATTGGACATGCCAGTAAATACCGTAGAGCTTACCGCAGATCGCCAGAACTGTACAGGTATGTACACCTTGCCAACCTCCCAGCCGCACCCGCAGGGCACCGCCGCAGGGTCCTGGGGGAGCAGTCAGCGGGCCAGGGAAGGACGGGCTCTCCGGGCCTTGCCTTGAGGACCTGAGCCCGGGTCCCCACCGCCCTCAGCCGGCTCCTCTTTCTTCCTCACTTTGAGGCGGGTGAGCAGCTTGGTCAACCAGACGTCCCACTCCTCGGGCAGGAGCAGCAGGAGGAAGCCCAGGCCGATGATGATGATGGCAATGACCCGGACCCCGTTGAAGACTATCTGGCTGGTGTAGTGGTCCACCACTGCGGGAGAAAGAGCTCGGTTACTCAGCAGTGGGGCAGAGGGTGGCCCCGGACCACACATTCCTCTGCTGCAGAGCTGTGCTACGCGAGGGCTGGGGCTGCCTCTCGTGACCACCCTTAACTTTGTACAGCCCCTCTGGTGTGAGGCCTGGCACGTGCATCCCACGTGCAAAACTCACCTGGCACCTTGCTTCAGGCACCCATTCATGTGAGAGAAAAAAATAAACGTGGGGCAGCTGGGGTGGGAGATACCTATCTATATGTCTATATTTGTGTCAAAACATTCATGGGAAGAATCGCATAATTCTACTTTTTCATGACTTTTTGAAGTACCCTCATATATACATATATGTATATTTTTGGTGGGTGGTTAGGGGGATGAAATATACCAAAGTTTAACTGTGGCCACCCCTGGGTGGCAGGATAATGAAGATATTACTGTTTTCTTTGTATTTTTGGTATTCTTCACACTGTTTCTAATGACACACTTTATTTTTGTCACTTAACATTATTCCACAACATGTGCATATGTATTTTTGGAGACAATCTTGAACCGGGTCTTTTAAGATAATGAATAGAATTCTTATTCCACCCTAGGGCACCACTTCATGGAGGTGTTAATGCCACCAGTGTCACCACCTTCTGTTAGTTTATTCGAGCCCCCCCCCGGGGGTGCGTGCTTTTTCCTGACTCACACCAGGCGAGGGAACAGAATAAGAAGCGGGATTTATGTCAGTTCATAAAAATCCGGATCATCATTTTCTTGATAGCCCAGAGATCAAGGCATGGTGATGTTAAAGGTAAACTCCTTTCTTGGACTTTCTTTCTCTCTGCAAAGCCAGTTTGCAGCCTGCCTCCTGCACAAACGAGATCCTAAGAAACAGGTTGCTTTTCTTTTCTATCATTTTGTGCAAGAAGGTTTGCTGATTTTACAGCACGCAACTTTTGAAACTGGATTTCCTGGACCCCTGTCCACTGCCTCTCCACTGGGGTGGGCGCTGGTCTGCAGGGCCTGTGACCTGACTCTGCCACTTGTCACTCTGCCGCCTCCAGTCCCCCTTCCACACCCCTCCTGGACCCTCACCTCATCTAGCAGGTGAGCAGAGAAAGGGAGGGATGAAGGTAAAATCTGAAAAGAAGCTTTGTTAGTCATACTTTGGTGGGATAAAGGTGCCTCTCCAGTTGTACCATAATTCAGAAATATTTTAATTTTTAACATTGGCAAAACATTCTGTCAATTCAGCAGATGCTTATCTGACAACCTTGATTTCTTTGCTTCTCTCCTGCAGTCAGGGATTGAATGTGACTCCTTCCTTTGACACATTAGTGAACCTCTTATATCGTAGGAAAGCAAAGAGAAATGATTCCAATCAGTCTCTCCAATGCCTGGCTATGTGATGCGGTCACAGTAAGTTTCCATGTAAGACTTTTCTAGAATAGGTGCAAAGAATGTGGGGGACTGTGAGGATGAGTTATTTTTCAGAAGCCTGCAGAGTCCAGAGCACATTTGACTATCTGTCCGGGAGCTCAGGGGCCTCCTGCATTTTGCAGTGCTGTCTCATAGATTATTTTGTTCGGTTCTATCCATGGAAGCAGCAAGAGGAGGTAGGACCTTCATTTGCAGGGGAGACAAGCTCAGGCTCAGACAGCTGGTGAGGTGGGACCTCCAGGTGGGCCATGTTGGGGCCACAGCCCAGCCTCTTTTCACCCTGCTGGGAGGAGGCACTCTTTCGGGAAGGGTCAGGGGCCATGGTGAGGCATACACGGGACATGTGGGGTGAGAGGGGCAGGAAACCAAACCCTGGGGAAGGCTCAGCACAGCGAGAGCTGCTTTGCCTGTGACTGCACAGGATATGGGCTTGCGGTTCCTTAGGGGGCCGTGGAGGAAGGTGTGTCTGGGCCGAGGGAGAGAGTGTTCTGCAGAGGACGGGTCCACCACCTTCCTGGGCTGAGAACAGGTGGCACAGGGAGGTTGGGCATGAGGATGGGGATTCTAGGAAGAAAGCCCAAAGTTCATACCAGCATGAGCCAGAAAAAGGAAGGAGGTAAGGGGTAGGTGATGACAAGCTTCTGGAAGAGCTGTCAACCCTGTGCGCTGGCAACGAGTCCCCAGGGAAAAAGAGAGGAGGGTCCCAAGTACCTGGGCAGAAGCGCGCTCTGGTTCTTTGGAGGAAAATGCGTGTCAGTGTGTTTCTACCTCATACCTCGAGCAAGTGTTCTCCCCCAGGGAGTCACTTGCAAAAATGAATTCTTTTTCTGCTACATAATTTTCTGTATTTATTAGTAATGTTATTGATTTCTGCTTTCCCACACCAGTTATAATCAAGACGGCTTTAGACTTCTGTATTTGGTGTGGTACATGGAAATCATTCCATTATGGGGAAACTATTGCATCTATAAACAAACATCAACATTGTACCTAAATTCTTTTCTTTTCGTTGCAGAAGGTTAAACGTGCATTCTACACTAGGCACAGAAAAAATATATGTGAGTGTCTAACGTGAGAGTATATGTGTGTGCGTGTTTGTTTACGAGTAGATATAGAAAGCTGTATAGGTTTACCTGCGTTCACAGGTACACTGAGGACGATTCCAAGAGACATCAGAGTGGGATATGTAACAGCGATTCCAAAATTTAATACAATATTGAATGCTGAAATAAAGAACGTAAGAAACAGGTGTTATTTGAGGCTGTGCTGCACTTTACCCCCTCGCTGGCCTATCTGACCCCAGCATCTCTGGGGGTTCTTCCAAGGTCTCCAGGACTTGGGACTAGGGACAAATACCTTGACTGCTCAGCCCCTCTCTCCTCCCTGAGCTTTGATGAAGGGAAAAGAAATTTGGAAAAGATGACCAGTGAGAAGGCACTAGAAGAGGGGACTGCGTCATCTCTCCAGCTGCGCTGTTGTCTGTTGTCGGCAGTGTTTCTGGGGTGGCTGTAAGAACAGGTGCTTTGGGATATGTGTTTTTAGATGGGATCTGGGTGAGACACCTCCTGGGTTCTTTGCCTAGAACTAGACTCACATACAGTAACGGTGATGATGGTGACATTAATACTAATGATAATTGACAGCACTTACTGGATGGACATTGACACTTGGGCAAGGTCCTAAGAGCTCTGCAGGTATTGACGTACTATTCTTAGCAGGTAACCCGCACCGCTCTGGGCTGTGACCTCACTGTTCAGAGCAGCAGGAGCCACTGTTATCACTACAGGGACTATGGTTCTGGAGTAAGAATCTGATGTTGTCATTTCAAAGACTTGACTTTGTGAAACACAAAGACCTTGAAAAAACAGCAAGAACTTAAGGATAACAATCAACACTGTTTTTCTCCTTCTGGGCCCAAGTTTCCAGAGTCCTTGTCCAGTCATTGCTTTCTGGGGCCTCTGGACAGGGTGGGCGCCACTTACTCAATAAGAGAACTGAAAATCCACAAAGGTTTCCCCATGGAATGTCATCAAAGGAGCTCCAGTATTCCACTTTGGTAAAGTAGAGGACGATAGGAACGCACGTGATGAAGAGGATGTTAAACACCCCCAAGATGGACAGGAATAAGGCGGCTTCTCCGAACTTCGCACTGCCTAGGAGGAGCTTGAACAGTACCTGCAGGAGAAAGCAGACGGGGATGTGAGCAAAGCCAGCACACGCGGTGACACATGTCGGGACATTCGGCCTCACCTGGCTTTCAGTGGAGGGGCGATGGGGCTTGACCTGTGCTCACCTGGGCACATGTCAAACTCAGCAACCTGCCTGCAGAGGACTGCTCCCCGGTGCAAGAGAGCATCTTCCAGAGTCATGGTTTTCACACTGGGTTTCATTTGTCTGCAATGTGTTCATGACCCCACATCAATTAGAGATGTGTGCCATGGCTGCATACCCTCTCGGGGACCCCCAACACTGGTACCTGACCCTGGGCAACACAGTTTCAAACCATCAGCCCCCCAAGAAAGGGTGGTGGCTGCAGACATAGTCCATAAATGGAAAGTGAAGGGACGTTGCTCATTTTTCCTGCATCCCACCACCCCCACTCCAGAATGGCACGGGCTCCAGTGGAATGCACCTTGCACCTGTTTTCTTGTTTGTACGTCCCAACAGGTGCTTGGAGGGCCACGAGGAGAGGGACAGGTGTGATGGGAGTGGCCGGCCCCGTGGTGGGAGCTGTGGTGCAGTCTGAGCCTACACGCTTTCCCTCCCACTTTTCCTGCTTCCTCCTGGCTCGGCCATTTCACGACCTGTTCTGGGATGTCCTGGCATATGCGCAGGAAGTGTGGAAGGGGAGATAAATCACTTTCCGTCTTCCAGCTGTTAGTCCCTCTGGACAAGTATTAGGGGGAAGCGGAGGAGGAACAGGCATCTGAGTCTCAATGCTGTGTTCATTGCGGACTGCGTGTCTGCGTGTCTCTGTCCTCGTTAGCACGCTGCTAATTGAGTACAGCAGAAGAAAAGGGCTTTCTACAGTACTTGATCCTCTCTGTTCTCCCATCTGGATCCACGAAGAGCTGGTACATCTCAAGGCTAAAACCTAATTTGTCATTGAATCCTCTAGGTCACTTTCCCAACTTGGAGACCTGAAAGTATTGGATCTAAGGACAGGGAGAAAGGAGAGGCAGCAGCTCGATTGAGTGGGGGGTGAGCACAGCAGAGGACCCCAAGGTGCAAGAAAACTTTGTTGTGTTCAGACCTGCAGCCGGGAAGTGCGTTCCAATGGTTTCCAATATTTCGTCAAAAATATTTTATCATCCCCGTATTTTAGCAGTGGTGCTTTTATTTATTCAGTCCATAGGCAATGCTTGAAATGCATGTGGATTCGTACTGAGCCCTGGTGGCTGCAAAAACCGTGTGGTCAGGGATTTGCATGACAAAGCTGCACCAGATACCCAAGTCTTCACGTTCCACGAGGTGGCCACCTAAATAAGCAGACACTAGAGCCCCTGGTCCTCTCCATTTCCCTGCCAAACAATGACGTCACGATTCCGACTCTGTCAACCCAGCAGCCACCACCCACTTTAACCTCAAAGCTGCAAACATATGGCCACTGATGGAAAAGTCCAGAGAGCCAAAGCCAGGAGCAGCTGCCTGCCTGGTACTGTCCGGGCGGATGTCCCCGTCTGCCTGGCGTGCAATAAAAACAGCTGCTCGTCCTGAAACACAGGCACCGTCAGAGATCCCCGAAGGTAAAGGACCTGCCTCTCAGACCTGCTGTGCTGGCTGGGGACCACCAGGCCTGGCGCCCGCAGCCGCTGCCCGCGCCTACCTTGTAGAGGGCAGACGTGGACGCGGAGCCCACCACCAGCGCGATGCCGATGACCGAGTGGCTGTGGAAGCCGTCGGCGTAGGTCATCATCACGATGCCGGCGATGGCCAGGATGGCGGCCACGATCTGCAGGGACGGGAGGGAGGACGTGGGGTCAGGATAGTGCAGGGGCCACACAAGCGCCAGGAAGCAGAAACATTCACGGGATTCAGCCATGCAAGGGGGGGAGTGTCTCCTTCTCGGTCCTCTTGTCCAACAGGTGAAGGCTGGCCCTGTCTAAAATGTGGCTGCTGCTTAGAGGGGACACTTAGCAAAGCTTGGCAGGACCAAAGAACCCGAAACAGCTGGCAGCCAAGAGTGACGGCATGGCTTAGTGTCACACAGTGGCAACCGCTGTGGCTCTGGGGATCTTGAGAAGGAAGTGGCCATGGTTCCAGCGACAGGTTCTCTGGTCATGACAAGGCTTGGCTAGGCACCCTGGAAATGACCTGAGTCCTATCCCAATCTTCCAAAAGTACCTCGTTTGACCTTGCCTTGATGCATTCCACACCCCAGTGGGGAAAGCACTGTGACGACAGCAGATCTGGTCCCCAGTCTGCACACCAGCAGAGGGCCTGGCAGAATGTCACTTGCCAATTAGGGCTACGAACAGTGTCCAGTTCCTTTCCTTAGCTGCTGCAGCGCCGCCCCCAGCAGATCCCCTCAATCCTGTTATTGTCCAGACACCGACTTCTCAGACAGGAGGGAAGCTCCATGGGGGTAAAATTGTTGCAGTCGAGAGGAGATAAACTACCTGGGACTTTCCCAAAGGAGAAAATGCACCAGCACAGAGAATAAGAACTAGGACCCACGTGAGGTAGCCCTGAAGCTACGTCAGTGCCACCCAGCGGGAAGGGATGGGGGGTGGCATCAGTAGGACAAGTGTGTGCGGTGCAAGTTTCAACTCTGAATTTTGCTAAGAGTGTTATCCTCTTACGGGTCACTCAAAGTGGACTGCAGCTCTCAGCTCTCCCCAACAACAGCAGGAGCTAAGATTTACTGAGCGGTCACAGGAGAAGCGTCTTCTACGCGTTTTCTTCATTTTTTCCTCAACATAAGCAAATGTTGTCATTTGCCTCATTTTACGACGTGAAAACCTAGGCTCAGAGAGGTGAAGTAACCTGCCCAAAGTCACACAGCTGGGGTGCGGTAGAGCAGGGACACACACTCCAGGTCTGTCTGCTTGCAGAGTCAGTGCTTGCACACACAAGCAGGAAGGTGTGATTCACTAACACGCTACTGCCAACTGCACTCTCAGGTTTGAATTGAGCTTTCCTTAGTGGTGCAAACATAAAACCTTCACGTTGGTGAAAGGTAATGTGGTGGAATCACACACAGCACGCCTGAGTTACATGCTGTCCTAGCGTGCACCTCATGCGAGGCCTCCATAGAGCACTAGATCCGCCCATAACACAGGCCCTGGAGAGACGGGCGGTCATCACGCCTGGTGACACACCCTCATCTGTCCCCTTGTTCTTTCTGGGTTAGTAACTCGCCATCAGCTGCATCCTTCTGCAGCACATGTGTGCACGTTTCATATCTAAATATTACCTGTACTGTGTGCAACTGTTCGCTAGAGAAAGAAACAGAGAGAGTCAGACAATAAGCAGGTGTTTTCTCCCAAGAGAGCAGGAAGGGGCAAGTTTTCAGCCACCAAAGACATGCACAGTGCAAAGATGCCACCTGGAACAGCTAAGGCTGCCTGGCGACCAGAGGCACCCGGCGAGAAAAAGACTTGAAGAAAGAAAGAAGGGAAGAAAATCGTGAAGTTTCACATGATTTGGTGCCTCTCCAAAGGCACCTGCATCTTTCCAAACTTCTGGCTGAAGTTTGAGGAGATGGAGAACAAGGGGTTATTTTTTCTTGCGAGGCAGATTTCCAATCTCTTTCTCCTAAGAGCTTCTGCCTGAGCTGTGCTGGGCAGAAGAGCTGGAGGAGGGGTCAGAGGAGTAAGGAATGAGGGGACGGACATCACAGGCCCCCGCAGCCCCGGAGCTCATTCTGACAGGTCCCCTTGTCCACACCTCCTGGTCTTCCCCTCTTGGGAGTCCCAGCCACAAGCCACAGGATTGATGGGCCTGGCTGTGGGGCCCCCACGTTCTGCATCAGCAGCTCTCCTGGGACCTCACCACAAGCACTGACAGGTGAGCTGGCAGCTCACACCTATCTGTCCCCCACCCTCCATGTGCCCCACTGAACTATACCAAAGCCAGAACAGGTGAGGGACAGCAGCCCCGAGACCGAGCCTGGCGAGTGCCACAGCCTCTGCGTCATCTGGGGAAAAAGTGGTGGGAGACGGGGAAGAAACACAGGCTGGACTGTTGCCTTAAGTCTTCATGGGGCCTCCCCTGGGGTGTGGCTCAGTCCCAGCCGCTCAGGCCTTTGCCACCGACAGGCCACATGCCCCCCATGGTAACGCTGGTCCTCGCCCCATGTCAGGCTGGAAGGGAGGGTGGGGGAAGCCACTGAGCCTTGAGGAGGAGACAGGAGGGTCGGTGGCACCTTTGATGAGGTCCAGTCACCTTTCAGACCATGCTGCTCCCCAGTCTTGCTAAAACTGAGGCGGGCTGCACGTTCTCTGCCAGGCAGAACCCCGTTTGGACCCTTTTTAGATTCTTACAGTTTGGGACAATTTTGCAAATGGGAAAGAACTGACTCAGTTTTAAATATCCCTCCTCCGACACTTGCCGTCCCCGCTCCTGGACCGCTCTCACCAACCCAAGGATTTAGGGTTTGGAGGGAACGGAGGGTCATCAATCCACCCCTCCTATTACCGAGCGCGGGGAGAGGCCTGGGCTGTGACCCTCGGTGCTCCCTGTCCTCTGGGTGCTCCCCATGCTGGGCTCAGGTTCAGGGGACAGCCCCCCATGCAGAAGGGAGTCAGGACCAGATGCTGGAGTGACTGTCCAGGGATGGCCCCTTTTGGAACACGCAGACCATTTCAGTGACTGGAAACAGCTGGACGCGCTGCAGGGGCCCGAGGACGACGCTCGGCTCGCCTTCCTGCTGCTCCCGAACCCTCCTAGTGCCAAAGTCCTCACTGTGATGGGTGGTTATGGATGGCCCTGAGCAGTCAGAGGACCCACTTTCCACCACCCCCGAGATGGAGGCTGGGGGTCTCGCCCAGTCGGACCACAGCTGGGTGGGCTTCGTGTCCCCAGAGCTCCACTTATTCTCCTGCTACTGCCGCACAGAACTGCCTCCCTAAGTGTCTGTCCGCCTCTGTCGCTGTGCACAAAATGACTGGGCTCATCCGGCAACCCCCTCCAGTGAGAAGAAATACTAATAGCAACCACGTTGGCAAAAGAGAACTTTTACTGAATTTCATGCGCCAGCACGTGTTCTCTGATCTCATCCTCCAAACCCTTCTCTAAGATGCGCTGTAACTTCTGTCCATTTGAGAGACGAGGTAACCAAGGCTCAGAGATGTTAAGTGACTTGCTCAATATCCAAGAGCTTATGAAAGTGGAGCCAAGATGAGCAGCCTAGTCACCTGCTCTAGCCTAGAGCACCCTGCACTGCACCAGAGCCCCCGACCTGGACAGCTGGGCTGCAGAGTCAACCGGTGACCCAAGGCCGGGGTCTCCGTTCACAGACACCCCACAGCCTCTCACCCTCCGATGCCAGAAGTCGCTGGGATCTCCCCAGTATTATAAGATACATTTGCTTCTTTCTGGATCTGATTGCAGGTCCCAGGCCTATGGATGTTTTCCAGGAAATGCAGTCCAGGTGGGGTGAGTAATCCTCCTTATTAACACGTCTTCTGTGCAATCTGTTCCACAAACATAAGGCTGAGCCTCCATCCTGTTCTTCACGTGTGCACGCCTCTCAAGCTTCATTCTCAGCCCCCCAGGATGGGGGGGGGACATGTTAGCACTCTTTGATTTTTGGAAATTACCCAGTGGAAGGTGCAAGCTAACCAGCAGTCTGGGTGGAGTCTGAGCGATCCCATGCGCCCGTTAGATATTATCTCAGACCTAAACCTCCATCTGTTAACCAAGGAGAAACTTTTAGTCACTCTGGCAAGCGGCTAGTGTCTCACAGATGTCGCTAGCTCTCTGAACTCTGAAAGATAAGAACAGGGAAATCCACCAGGACTGCAGTAGGGAGCTCCCAGATGACCAGCCACGTGCCTCTAACAGGAGTAGAGATTATTAGAGAGACCCACAGCTGCACAGTGTTTGCAAGTTCCAAAGTCCATCACCAGCACTGGCTCTGTGGACCTTTGTTTCAGCGCCAGCCTAGTGCCGAAGGCCTTAAGCACAAAACTGTGTGGTATGCAGTGGTCAGCACAGCCGGACTGTGTGCATCAGAGTCCAGGGAGGGCACTGGCTCTTATCCTTGTACAGCTGCGAAGAGAAGATCTGGAAGCACCATATTGCTCTCTAGGAGTCCAGGCATATTTCAAGTTTTTCACACCTCCTCTCTTAACCTCAAAAAACTTCTGTTTCTTTCTTCTGCTAGATGTGGAACTAACCTTGAAGCTTCTCTTTCCAGTAACAGGGTTTCATTTGGAGTTTGCTTGGGACATCTGAATTGTGCCAAAAAGCTCCACAAATTCTCTTGTCTCTTTGCATCAAAATAAAGTCATGAGGGGCCTGAGTTGGTGGCCGCGGCCCCCAGGACATCTGTGTCTGCAGCATCGAGTCAGGCAGGCTGTTGGGTGACCGCTGCTGGAAGTACCTGCATTACTTGCAAAGATGCATTACATCATTCCCTTGCTGAAAGCTTTTCTGGGCGGTTGCACAGGGAGTGAGTTTTTATTCCAAAATTAACACTAAGCCTCAAAACAAATTTTCCCCCAACTGCAAGCTAAAAATACAAGTCAGCTGTTGACTCATGTCCCCTGTGCTGTTTGAGTGCTGGAGGTGGAGTGAACCCACCAGGTGGGTGATGTCATTTTTCCCAGGGCAATGGGGGAAGACACAGGCAGAGGGCCTGGAATCTGCCCCTTGCTGGCTGCCGGCACGGGTCACTGTGCCCACCAGACGGGTGTTAGCTGCGTGGCAGGAACAAGTAAGCAACACACTGTAACTGCAGGAGAACCAGCCGCCTGGCCAGAGGACCTTCCACCCTGGTTTGTGGCAAGGTGGTGCTGGGGCAGTAGCAGCTCCTGGCCACCAGAGGGAGCCACGCAGAAGCCACTAGGATTCTGTCCAAACTCAATGCCACCTGTCCCTGTCATGCAGGGCGGGTCCTTCTATAATTCAGCCGATATTTGGCTGTGCATTTATACTATTTCATACGACTGTTATGAAATGTGACTAGCTAAACTTGACTAGTCTTTAGTGTAATTTACTAAGTCTCAGTTGTAAGATGCAAGTAATTCAAGGCTGTAATTCCACTCTCCCTTCGTCTGCAGAAGAAAGAAAGCAAAGGTGACCTCCACAATTTGGACTTAGGAGGACCATGTCTGGCCACTTTGGCTGTGGACACATGGTCCAAGCAAAGGGCCAGGACCGCAACCATGCGTGGATGCCAAGGGGTCCTTCAGGTTTTGGAAACATCCTAACCAGAGAGTGACAGTGCTGGCAGAAAGCTCCAGGCTGCGGGGCACAGGGGTGCCACACACTGCAGACTGGAAAGCCGCCCATGAGAGAGGGGTGAGCAGCCAGAGAGCGGAGCACATTGCCATTCCTGGGTGGGGTCCCCAAATGGCACGCATTTTAGGGACTGCTTGCTGAAATGCTTGAAATGAAAGGTGCTTTAATGAATGCTTGTCGAGTATGGTTTGCAAGCAAGAAGGTCTGCAAGGCACACCGAGAACCAGGCTCCTTTTCTGCTGCAAATCACAAGGAAAGTGGTCAGCAGCATATGCTCATGGTCCAGCACAGGGAGCTTAGCAAGCCGATGGGCAGGTTTTGGTTGACGTGACTGAGGGAAGAAGACATATAATAAGGAACTTACCCTCACTCCCATGAACCTGTCCCTGAGAACGATCCACGAAAGCAAGAACACAAACGCTTTGTTGCAGCAGAACAACACGGAGACATCCGTAGTGTTTATTTTCTTTATTGCATGTAAGTACAGGTAGTTTGTGAGTGTCCAAAGAACGCCAAAGGGGGCTGCTTTGGTAAAAAACACCTTCAAAGTCAAGCCATTGTCTCCAAAAAATCGACAGCATTCCCTAAAACAAGGAAAGAGAGGCAGTGTTATTATATCCTCGGGTTGACACAGACCATTGTTTTCTTATACCCAGTTTTTTTTTTTTTTAAAGCAAACGTAGGAAGTAGCAGAATCTTTCTTTTTATTATTATTTTACATAAACATCTTTCTATTAAAGCTCTTCAGCTTAGTCCATTGAAGAGAAGGTTGTACAGTGACCTGACATCACAGACTATGCCTCCTGCTCACGTTGACTTTGCAATAGACAGTTCTACGCAGAGGGTAATGTTGGGATGATCTGACCCGCAGGCCTAATTCCATGGTGATGGATTGAGGAATTCTATCACTTGCTGATAAGAGCAGGAAGTCACTAGACCTTTTTTTTTGGCGGTGGGGGGGGGGGGGGGGGATGATGGATACTTGAAGAAAACTCACTGAAACATCTTCTTTTAAAATTTTCTCCCAAACTAGAATTCTCTTTGTGATCAGGCAGGGGCAGTCATTTCTTGGGCATATCTAATACATTTGGCTATGGTACAAATAGTGTTCGCTATCTGCATATTTTCTCTGTGATGCCATTTTTAGAGCACGTTATGCCACCAGGTGGGAGGTCACACCCAGGCAAGACCACCTGGCATGGGAGGAAGAGGCAGATTCAGCAGTTCAGAGTCTTAAGAGAGAGTGACATGGGAAGACACCTGCAGGAGAAAGCTTTGCAACACCATTCAAGATTCTAGGGAAAAGATCACTGATATTTGAAAAAACGTCTAAGAAAAATAGTCTTCCACATGCAGAAGAGGAAAGCAGAGGAGGCTGCAGGGGTCACGAGCAGAGAGAGGGCCCACCGGGAAGGGCTGCTTCTTCCTTGACCGTGGGCCCTGATGAGTCAGATGAGGAGACGGACTCGTGGTCACCCACTGTCCCTATGGGAGTCCCAGTCCTGGCCACAGATGGGGTGCAGTGGCCCAGCCAGGAAGGGGTCAGCTCATCTGTCATTTAGAGAATCAGGCCTAAGTGAACTGCCCCAAGAGTGAAGCAAGAGACATCACTAGAATAAGCCAAATACCCCAGGGTGGGGGTGGGGTACCCCTGGCCTGTGCCACTTAATAGGGAACCTAAAAACAAGAGTCGAAGGGGATTTGGCAAGATTATTTTATTTTATTGTTTGTTCTTACGATCAACCCAGAATGAAATCTGCTTTTGTTCATTACCCAGCTATGGGATATCCACAGAAGGAGCAGAAAGTCCACTAGAGGAAGGCGTGAGGGCCTGGGGGGCTGGTACAGAGGAAACAAACGTGCCATTCTGTACAGTATGGGACAGCTCTGCCACCTCTCCCTGTGCTTGGAGCCCTGTGTTGCTTCTAAATTAACCAGCACCGGGTAGAACATTCAAATCACTGAATTGACCATGAAACCGATTCAACTGAATTGATTCCATTTTGGCTCTGTATAGATGCAGCCCTCATCTCATGGAGAGGTTGATATTTCTGTGTGCCAAGCAATTTTCTGAAAGTACTCCACCTGCATTTTCTATGGGGTTTTCTTGAGCCCCTGCTTGCAGAACAGTCTTCATGCCCCTGGGGACAGTGACTGTGACAATGGGTGGCTTCCTTCACGTCTGTGATTATGGCAGCTGTAAAACGATCCCTGTCCCTTGCATATGACCAACAGGACACGCAAGGATTCTTTGCTCCCATTAATACCCACTCATCGCAACTGTACTTAGAGGTTTCCATGCTTAAGAGAACACTGCGCAAGTGGGATTTCCAAGTCCCACCCGACTCGCTATTATAAAAATAATTCCTGTTGTGGCAGGGACCATCCAAAGCCAACTGGACAGCTTTTATCCTCTCTGAGACTCTCCGTTTGACTCCTCCAAAGCCTGATGAAGGTCGGAGTGGTGGAGAACGGGGTGGAGCACGGACATGGCTTGGTACTGACAGCCCCCGGTGCTGGA
>NW_007728839.1:254912-256409 GCF_000696425.1 Galeopterus variegatus
TGTTGGCTGACCTCCACCTAACAGACCAGGCAGGCTACGGCCCTTCATGCCTTCTGCTCACCGACACCCAGGGCAGGCTGCATCCCAAACAGGCAGGTCACCTCCAGCACACACATGCCCTTCCGTTCCTACCAGCAGAGTCCTGTGCCCACCAAGATCTAGATGTGTGTGTTTCCAATCCTGCTGTGTTCCTGCTTATTTCAGTTACATAATTCACTGAGCTATTTCATAAACCAATGAAATATGAATGGGAAAAGAAAATTGTTTTTTTTTTCTATGAAATCTAAGTTTGAGAGCTTCAAGGAAGATGCACTAAAAACAAGGCACTGAAATATTGCTATTAAATTATGTGTATAGAGAAATACAGTAAAAGATAGGAAAAGTTGTAAAAATCTGTAAGTTCTGCACTCATATTTTTGACAAAAACTTATGTTCTTGGTACTTATTTAAGTGATCCCGCCCATCTTGATGGGATAAGGACGGCTTGTCATTTGATTCAAATCAACACACATTAAAAATTCTAGATTAGGTAATGTGGCGATATAGGAAGCATAAACTTTTTAAAACTAAGTAAACATTTTTTTAACTAAATAACTTTGTTGAATTACTTCTTTTCTAATTTTCTCCACTACATTTTTTCCCGTTTTCTTTCCGGAGTTTCTTTTAGTTAGATATTAAGCCTTCAGGTTTGCTCTTCTAATGTTATCTTTTCTTTCCTGTTTCTTTCATTCTCTGTCTTTTATTTTATGAGGGATTGCCTTGACTTTATATTCCAACTCTGTTCTATTACATTTTAAAAATTTGGTTATTCTATATCTGATTTCCAAGAGTAGCCCCTGCTCTTGAGATTATGGTACGACTGGGGAGATAATTCAGAGTCCTCAATAGGAAGCAGTCCTAGCCCAGATATAGTCCCATATTAGATAACGTGGACTACAGTAATGGTATGGGATTCCTGTCCAGTGGACAGAGCTGGATTGGATAAGGATAATCCTCACGAAAAATGTGGATTTTGAGCCAAATCTAGAAGTACAGATAGGATTTATAAAGGTGGAGGTGGGAAGAGATGATATCCTTGGAGAGATAAGAGAAGAAATTGTATCTATTAAATTAGAACATATGGCTACAAAAAAGGGAAATAATCTTGAAAATTAAATATAGGATAACTGGATTCAAAACATGAACAGAAGAGTTGTAATATACAGCTGAATAACCAACTTAAATGTGCATCAAGGGACAAGTGGATAAGGAAAACGTGGTACGTCTACACAGTGGAATACTACTCAGCCATAAAAAAGAATGAAATTCTGCCATTCGCAGCAACATGGATGAACTTGGAGAAAATTATAAGTGAAATAAGCCAGGCACAGAAAGAGAAATACCACAAGTCCTCACCCATAATTGGGAGCTAAGAAACTAAGAAAGAGAGGAAGACTGTAATGAAATGTTGAACTTTCAGAAGGAGAGAACAGACCTTAGTTACTAGAGGCGAGAAAT
>NW_007728839.1:256542-261075 GCF_000696425.1 Galeopterus variegatus
GATTTATAAAGGTGGAGGTGGGAAGAGATGATATCCTTGGAGAGATAAGAGAAGAAGTTGTATCTATTAAATTAGAACATATGGCTACAAAAAAGGGAAATAATCTTGAAAATTAAATATAGGATAAATGGATTCAAAACATGAACAGAAGAGTTGTAATATACAGCTGAATAACCAACTTAAATGTGCATCAAGGGACAAGTGGATAAGGAAAACGTGGTACGTCTACACAGTGGAATACTACTCAGCCATAAAAAAGAATGAAATTCTGCCATTCGCAGCAACATGGATGAACTTGGAGAAAATTATAAGTGAAATAAGCCAGGCACAGAAAGAGAAATACCACAAGTCCTCACCCATAATTGGGAGCTAAGAAACTAAGAAAGAGAGGAAGACTGTAATGAAATGTTGAACTTTCAGAAGGAGAGAACAGACCTTAGTTACTAGAGGCGAGAAATGGGGAGTGGGGGTAGGGACTAATTGGGTAAGGGACACACAAAGTAATTACGATTTGTACTGAAACAGAAAGAGAAATACCACAAGTCCTCACCCATAAGTGGGAGCTAAGAAACTAAGAAAGAGAGGAAGACTGTAATGAAATGTTGAACTTTCAGAAGGAGAGAACAGACCTTAGTTACTAGAGGCGAGAAACGGGGAGTGGGGGTAGGGACTAATTGGGTAAGGGACACACAAAGTAATTACGATTTGTACTGACGGACATGCTAATAATATTGATTTGATCATCACATACTGTACACAAATACTGACAGTCCACTCTGCACCCCATAAATATGTATAAATAAAAATAATAAAAACTAAAACAAAAAATGAGAAAGAGTGAAGGAAACTAGGAAAAGAAAGATAAAATTACAAGATCAAACCAGAAAGTCCAATATCGAGCTAAAAGAAGCTCTAGAAAGAGAGGAATAGGAAAAATGAAGAGGAGGAAATTACAAAAGAAATTAATCAAGAAAGTTTCTTAGAATCGAAGGACGTGCGTCTTCGTTATGCAAGAGCCCACCAAGTACCAAACGAAATGAATGAAGAACGCAGGGAGAGACATGCTTGTGAAATAAAGAGATTGAGATAAGATCTAAAAGTTCCCAAGAGAAGTAAACCAAAATAGGTCAAGGGACATCATGACACCAGACATCTCAACCGTCAATATGGAAGCTAGACAGTCACGGCACAAAGGCTTAACATATTTGAAGGAAATGTTTTTGCAGCCTGAATTCTATAGCCAGCCAACTGTCAATCAAACGTGAGGGTAGAATACAGATATTTTCAGTCATGCGGTGCTCGACAGCGTGGTCTCCCAGGCCACCGCAGGACAGGCTGCACCAAGACAAGGGTGCAAACCAGGGCAGAGGAAGACGGGCAGCAGGAGGCAGGCAGCTGCGACACCCTCCAGTGAGAAGGGAGTCCCAGCAGACGCTCTGCAGCAGAGCAGGGCCGCAGACGGCTGCAGGAGGGGGGCTCCAGACAGCCTCCTGATCAAGCAACAACAGGGAAAACATTGATAGGTTTTTGAGGAGGTGGAACATTTAGAAAAAAAATGGCAACCATTAACTGGAAATCAAGGTGAAGTAGACGAAAGAGGGAGATGTTGCTGGCAGGAGAAGTGACATGTTCGCAAAAGGCTGCAGAGTTGGTGAGAAACATTTGCACGCTTATAACAACGAAAATGTTATTAACCCCCAAATTGGGACATCGTTATGCTGGAAGGAACAGAATCACGGGAAGACGGGCTGGCGTGGGACAGAAATCAGCAATGTCTATATTTAAGAAACACTGAGATAAGAATTTAATTTAGCTATATTGGCATAAATGCCAGGGGAAAGTATCCACCAGAATTGAGAGGACCTGAGAGTGGGCAGGTGTCGGGCAGGTGTGGAGCAGGGGGGGCTGCTTTTTATAATTTTTTTACTACTCTTTTGCTTTCCAAAGTTTGCACATGCATTCAGTTGCTAAAAATAAAAATTAACGAAAAACACTTGAGAGAGGTCAAGTCGCTGTGGTTGAAGCTGACACGTGAGTGCTCTGAGCCCGCGTTGAGGAGCCTGGTTTGAAAACCGGAGAGAGAGAGAAGCCCTACAGGGTACAGCTAGGGACGCTGTCACCCAGGTGGATGGGGTGACCTGCTCAGGTTCCAACAGGTGTGAGTGGTGGAGCTGGACCTGCAGCTCTGCTGGCTCTCAGTGAACACTCCCAACGGTCCCCTCTGTCATCTGGAAGCTCTGCACCACCTCAATATGTCTAAGCTTCTCCAACCTTAGCACACCCTCAAACGAATGCAAGCATCGCGTCCAGCCCCTGTCCCCCCTTCTGTGGCCAAAGTCTCCAGAAGAACCATCTGCCCTCATGTTCTCCAAGACCTTGCCTCTCGCTCTCCAGCTGCTCCAACCCAGTGTCTGCTCCCTGCACTCACCAGACCCCAGACCCGTTGCTAATGACATTCATGTTGCTTTTTCCGGTCCTCATCTGACTCCTGCAAACCTCTGACGTTGTTTCCTGTCCCTCCTTCAATCTCTCGGCTTCCAGCTCAGCACCCCCCACCTCCAGGTTTCTTCCAACCTCGGCACGCCCTTCTGTGCTTCCTCTGCAAGGCTTCTGTAGCATTTTCTTAGAATTCCTTCCAGTTCCTCTTCTCTTCACCCTACAAACAGCCACAGAGCAATCTCATCTACTGTCACGGTTTCAAAGGCCAGCTGATGACTCTTCAGTCAAGACACTTTTTTTCTCTGATGCCATCTTTGTCTTGGACACCCCCAGACACCTCACCTTCGGCCTTCTCAAATGAACTTGAAATCTTCCACCTCAACCCCCTCTGTCTATAGGGTACCCTGACTCATGTTTCTACCTGGGCCAGATACTTGGGAATCATTCTCAGCTTCTCCTTTTTCCTTTTCACATCTGATTCATCACCAAGGGCTATAGATTATTTCTCCTAAATCATTTATCTCCAGGGCCACCACCCTGGCTCATGCCCTATCCCCTCTCGCTTGGACAACTGCCACCTGAGTCTAACCAAGCTTCTCTCTTCACGGTCGTCCCTTCTCCAGCCCAGTCCACTCCGTCCTCCCTGCTATCAGAGAGATCCTCCTCCTGTTCCCTTTCCTCCCCTTAAGATGATGCCAAGCTCTTTGGTTGGTTTTTCCACCCACTGAGTGTCAGCTCACGTATCCCCTTCAGTGAAGTGTCCCCGAGGCGCTCCCGTGGTGTCCTCTCCTTATAGCAGACAGACCCTTATTGTGAATGCAGCTTATGTAACTGACTTATACGCTAGGATGTAAGCTCTGTGTGGTCGTGAACTTTTGTTTCATCTTATATCCCAGAGCCCGGCACATAACATGTTCATAGATAATTTTTTACAGAATGCATGCACTTAATTCTTTATGGAGGCCCAGCAGTTTTCCAACAGTGATGCATAGGCCATCCATCTTAAAAATCCCAGGGAGCTTTTGAAAATACGATTGCTTGGATTCGACCCTAGACATATTCAATCATACTGTCCAGTGAGGGGCCTAGGATTTTGCAGAGAATGGTGCAGTTTATATGAGGGATGCATTCCTGACGACATTCCAGAATTCAAAATTTACAAATCCTGACAGGTTTTCCCACACTAGCACTGTGTTTCTGTTTGCCAGATGATGTTAACTCTACCACCTGGCATTTATAGTTCACGTGGCCTCCCGGAATTGATATTGTGATTCTTGTTTAACATTTAAAATCTCAGAAGAGTCACATTATTTGAAATTTCATTCATAAATAAAACATAAGTCGTACTTACATGTTTGTACTGCAAATTTGCACTAAAATGTGACTGCACTGTATTTAAAAAAAATTTCCAAATGATTCTCATGTGCAGCCAAGTTTGGATCCAAAGGTTTACGATTTCTCTTTCTTTCTCTCTTTTAAAAATTATTTAATATGTATAGTGGTGGTAAAATATATATAATGTAAAATTTACTGTCTTTACCACTTCCAAGTGCACAGTTCTGTAGTATTAAGTACATTCACATAGTTGTGCAACTGATCTGTAGAACGTTTCCACCTTGCAAAACTGAAAACTGCTCATTAAACAATAACTTCCATTCTAGTCCCTGGCAACCACCACTCAGCTGTCCATCTCCATGAACTGGATTACTGTAGTGACCTCATGTAAGTGGAGGTATATAGTATTTGTTTACGTGTGACTGGCTTATTGCACTCAGCATAATGTCTTCAAGGTTCATCCATGTCGTGGCATATGTCAGAACTTTTTTTTTTTTTGTCTTTTTCCGTGTCCGGCAACGGATCGCAACCCTCAGTGTCACCCCCGTACCGGACCGGGACTGGCAACGGGATCGCAACCCTCGGTGCTGCTCCCGCGCCTCGCTCAGCCAGTGAGCGGGAACCGGTCTGTATGTGGGATCCGAACCCTCGGCGGGAGCGCCACCGCGCTTCCCAAGCGGTGCACTAGCGCAGTGCGCCACCGGGCCGGCCCCAAGACTATTAATATTAATCATCATTCTACTTAAATTCTTCAAAGAT
>NW_007728839.1:261289-262841 GCF_000696425.1 Galeopterus variegatus
TTTTTTTTTTTTAATCCATTCATACATTGATGGACACGCGGGTCGCTTTCACCTCTTGGCTACTGTGAATAATGCTGCTATGAACACGGATGTGCAAATATCTCTTTGAGACCCTGCTTTCAATTCTTTTGTATATGACCCCAAAGCAGAATTGTTCAATCGTGGTAATTCTATTTTTAACTTTTTGAGGACCTGCTGTACGCAGCTTCCAGGGCAGCTACGCAGTGCACCATTACATTTCACCAGCAGCGCACCAGGGCGCTCATTTCTCTCACCAGCAATTGCTATTTCTTTCCTTCTTTTATTGGAGCCCTTCTTTTTTTTTAAGGCTGAAAAACATTCTGTTGTACGTATATACCCCCCTTTTTTTTTTTTAATCCATTCATACATTGATGGACACGCGGGTCGCTTTCACCTCTTGGCTACTGTGAATAATGCTGCTATGAACACGGATGTGCAAATATCTCTTTGAGACCCTGCTTTCAATTCTTTTGTATATGACCCCAAAGCAGAATTGTTCAATCGTGGTAATTCTATTTTTAACTTTTTGAGGACCTGCTGTACGCAGCTTCCAGGGCAGCTACGCAGTGCACCATTACATTTCACCAGCAGCGCACCAGGGCGCTCATTTCTCTCACCAGCAATTGCTATTTCTTTCCTTCTTTTATTGGAGCCAGCATAAGGGGTGTGAGCTGATATCTCATGGTGGGTTTGGTATGGATTTCCCTCATCGTTACTGATGTTGGGCATCTTTCCAATTTCTTGGTGGCCATTTGTATATCTCTTCTGGAGAAATGTCTATTCAAGTCCTTTGCTCGTTTTTAAATTGTTTTATTGCTGTTGTTGAGTCGCTGCTATGAACACGGATGTGCAAATATCTCTTTGAGACCCTGCTTCCAATTCTTTTGTATATGACCCCAAAGCAGAATTGTTCAATCGTGGTAATTCTATTTTTAATTTTTTGAGGACCTGCTGTACGCAGCTTCCAGGGCAGCTACGCAGTGCACCATTACATTTCACCAGCAGCGCACCAGGGCGCTCATTTCTCTCACCAGCAATTGCTATTTCTTTCCTCCTTTTATTGGAGCCAGCATAATGGGTGTGAGGTGATATCTCATGGTGGGTTTGGTATGGATTTCCCTCATCGTTACTGATGTTGGGCATCTTTCCAATTTCTTGGTGGCCATTTGTATATCTTTTGGAGAAATGTCTATTCAAGTCCTTTGCTCGTTTTTAAATTGTTTTATTGCTGTTGTTGAGTTACAGGAGTTATTTATATATTCTGGATATTAACGCCTTATCAGATATGATTAGCAAATGTTTTCTCCCTTTCCATAGGTTGTCGTTTCACTGCTGATTATGTTCTTGCACAAAAGTTTTAAATGTTGATGTAATCCAATTTATGTACTTTTATTTTCGTCGCCTGTGCTTTTGATTTACATCCAAGAAATCATTGCCAAATACAAGGTCATGAAGCTTTCTTCTGTGATTCTTTTAAGAGTTTTATAGTATTAGCTCTTATATTTAGATCTTTGATCCATTTTGAGTTAAT
>NW_007728839.1:263226-269229 GCF_000696425.1 Galeopterus variegatus
GAGGTGGGAGATGAGAAGTGGCTGGAGGTGGGTCCTAAGGGCAGGTGTCAGTATTGAGAAGGGACAGGTGGCTCAGGAAGGCGCTTTAACAAAGCACATCCTCTGCAAAACAGGGACTCAGCACCCTGCTCTTGATCAACAGGTCCCAGAAAATAACAGCATCTAGGATTTCATTTCTGTTTTGCTGCTTTTTTGCAACTTCTGCTCCAGTGATGACTTGTTTTGAGTTTCGCTGAGCTGAACTGAGAATGCATTTTTATAACACATGGCCCCGTGGCTTTTCTATCCCAGAGAGAAGATGCACAGAGCTGAGCGACCTTCACTGGGCTCCTCTAAAAGAAGCTGGAGCTCAGATGTGGTGGAGACAGTGGGTGACACAGGGTTTGACGGTGCTCATGGGGGTCACCGAATTGGGCCCAGGGCAGTGGCAGGTGCCTGCATTCATCTGCTGGCTGGCCTTGCTTTCTTCCCAGGTGGTGGTTATTTGTTTGGGGCTTTGCAGTGGCAGGAAGGAGTATGTTAAGCTCACCATGAAGAACTTTCTAGTAATTGCTCGACAAGAGAAGAACCTGGGACTCCAAAGCTGGGCCCATTCTTGTCCCCCACCCCACCTTTCAGAAACCTGAGATTCCATCTGTGTGGATAGACGACCAGCAGAAATTCTAAACACTGGCTGGGGCTTCCTGAAGGCCCCGAGCAAGTGGCCATCGCTCTCAGGCCCAGCCTGGCTCCACCCTTGCAATGTAAAGGCTGACACTTGAGACCTGGCCTGACCAACATGGTCTCTGCTCTGGTCACAGTGAAAGGCAATGGCATCTGGGTCTACATCAGCGGGCAGCTGGTCATCTTCGCAGCCCAAGATTTGCAAGGGAGTAATGCAGCGTCCAATAAGATATTTCATACAGCCATCTCATAGAGCCACCCTGCAGCTGTCCTAGAACAGTGGGATAGTTTAATTATCCCACGGGGATTTCAAAAGACCTTTTTAGTCCCTTTGTCACTCACATTAATGTCACCTGCTGCCCTGGCACTTCTCAGTGGAGCATGACTAATATCTTGTGCTAGTGATCTGTCTGCTAAGCTGGCTGCAGAAATACAGACAGGAGCACCTGCCTGGGGAGGGGGTAACGTACTTCTCTGCACCGGGCCGAGCTCGGTTTCTGCCTCGGACCAAGCTCCCACGGGCTTCGGATGTTTAGAGACAGCACCGAGTTACTGGCACTGTTCTTCTCCAGGGCTTCCTCTTTGACTTCGGGCTTCTCCCAGGCACCCCAATCTGTCCCCATGACACTCTGTGCCTAGCTCCCCCACACCTCCACAGAGCTTTATAATTGCCATTTACAGCAACACTGGTTCTTCCAGCAGGTCACGATCTCTTCCTGGGAGAAGGAGCCTGTGTCTTCCGTCGCTTTCGTACTCCCCCAGCACCTAGGACAGCGCATCACCCAAAAGAGGCGTTCAGTAAACATTAGTGAATAAATGAGCAGAACTCAGATTTTGCCAAAGTTGGTGCATTTATATTGCCAGAATGTTTAGCAAGTGGATACCCTAAAACTGGCTGGCAGGGACACCAGAGCTTGACATCCTTGCTTCGGATGTAGAGAGGCTCAGGCACAGAGATGACAGGTGCCACCCTGTGTCACTGAGCTGGTTAGTAGTGGGGCGAAGCCCAGAACTAGAGGCTCCTGATTCAGTCCCTGCATTTAATTCAGTGAAACCCTAATTGTGGCTGATGGGCTGGCTCAAGTGGAATATCTTTACCATGAAGTGGGTAGCTGCCCACCCACTCTGCTGGCAGAGCAGAACAAGAAAAGCCAGCCCTCCACCGTGGTTCCTTTGCTGCTGAGGCTCCTAGAATTGTCCACTGAGTGTAAGGAATGCACCTTCCTGGGTTTTGCAGGAATGGGCCTGTGGATTTGGGGTATATTCCCTGCACCTAATTATACATATGTGTGGCCAATGCTCTTTGCTATTTTCAGGAGCTGGGTTAAAACTATTTAAAACCAAGGGCATAGATTTGTCTTTAGAAAGAAACATTTAGGGACATGATCCTAAAGACTCTCCCTCTGGCTTTATGCACAGACCTACGCTTTTAAAAAGCAGCTTCCTTCAAATTGAAGAGATGGAAAGACTTGTGTAATTCAGTGTCAGATGCATAGGCAGTGTTTTCCTGATCTCATACCTGGAGTAAGACAAAGATGCCCCCCATTCAATAGGTGTGGAAAAATCAGGGTTGCTGCTAAGGAGAACAGTTCCACAACAGTCCATGTGAAATCGTGCTGCTTCTCAAGGGCAGGAGTGCTTGCAGATGGGATCAGCTCCATTATGGCCATTTTGGAGAGAACTGATTCACGTTAGCTGTGAAGCTATTCCAGGCTGGCCCCAGGAGACTGGCGTGGGCCTCTGCGGGCACTGATCTTGAGGCAGTTTTCCTCCTGGTGACGAGTCTCCCCCTCTCTACCTCACACATGGCCAGAAGTGCTTCCGTCCACACTCACAGCAGGAACTGCTTCAGAGTTGGATGGATGCCCATGGCACACACTGTTGGCTCCTTTTAAAAAATTAAATTCAATTTGATCATAGATACTGTCTAAATGTCTGCATGTGATTTGGACCAGAGTGATTGATGTAGGGGAGTTTGAGGGCAAGGATGGGGGACAGGCACATGACCCAAGTTGGGCCCTGATCCCTCACCCCCAGCAGCCACAGGAATTTGCTCTTGGATTTTTCAAATCTCTAGTGGAGAAGTTTAAGGCCCTATCTAGTGGGGGCCTTTCCTCACCCCCAATAGTCTTCAGTAAGAGAGAATCAAACCAGAACAGAGTAGCTGACTTGAGAGGGACCAGAGAAAGGTCAGTCCTTTAGCCTCCAAGTTCCTGGTTGTAGCCCCAGGTTCTTAAATGTCCTGGTTCACTCCAACCCATGGCCTGGAGCCCAACTCCTCCAAGTCTCTCAGCCTCTATGATATTCTTCCAGTAAATCCCCTTTTTTGTGTAAGCTGGTTTGAGTTGGTTTTATTCATTTCTAACGTACATGGACCTGATGAGAGCTCTTCCAGTCAGAGTCCAGGACCTCGGCAGCATGTCCAGGGTGAGGGAGGGAAACTGAGCATGACCCTCAGAAGCTCCCCGTTGACATGTGTCCCCACCCCTGACACTCGACTCCAGGACACAGGGCAGTGTGGCCTTTGCTTCCAATTCAGACTCTTCAACGAGTACAGAGACCAACCCTTCTCTCCAGCCACAGAGGCTGACTTTGCATGTGGGCTCTGGGTTTTCTGGAGAATACTCTGGATATATTTTATTTACCCTGACCTGGAGTTTACTGTGCTTTTTAATCTGAAGTTTCATACTCTGCGTCATTTCTGGAAATATTTTTCTTGCTATTACTCTTTTTAAAAGTCACCTCTCCTCATTTTCTCCCTTCCCTGTTTCTGGAGCATGAATGTGGCAGCTTTTTATTTTATTATCTCTTACCATTTCATTGTATCATTTCATTCATTTGTATTTTCCATTTTTTTTTTTTGTATCTCCAAGCTTTATTTCAGATGATTTCTTCAGAATAATCTTCCGATTCACTAATTCTATTTTCAGCTGTGTCTGGTTTATTACATAACTCCTCAATTTAAAAACTATAATATTGATGGATTTCTCACCCTCTTAACACTCTTATGAGTTTCCAATACATGAACTTTTGGGGGACACATTTAACCCATGGCAGCCAGCTTCTTTTACAAAGTGAAAAATGGCCTCATCATGGAGCTGTGTGGGATTAGCCTAGTTATTGGTGGTGTTTACTCAGGGCCTCCAAAACTGTAAGAAATAAATTTCATTTCTGTATGAATTACCCAGTTTCAGGTATTCTGTTATAAGCAACAGAAACAGACTCATACACTGGCTTCCATAACATTCTGATGTATTATTCAGAAAACATAAACCAATATCTTGCAGTCATTAAAATGAGCTTACGAAGACTGTAGCACCATCACTTCCAATGAAAAATCCCAGGATTCAAGATTTTATGCATATACATCATCTCAGCTATATGAACATATGCAAATGAAGTGAAAGGAAACACAGCAAGTGATAGTGAAGGGTGTGTTTGAATGATGCTTGATTTTTTCCTTTAACATAATTCATAATTTTTTTTTCCTTTTTGTCATTTTTCGTGTCCGGCAATGGATCGCAACCCTCAGTGTCGCGCCCGTACCGGACCGGGACCGGCAACGGGATCGCAACCCTCGGTGCTGCACCCGCACCTCGCTCAGCCAGTGAGCAGGAACCGGTCTGTATGTGATCCGAACCCTCAGCGGGAACGCCGCTGCGCTCCCAAGCGACGCACTGTAGCAGTGCGCCACCGGGCCGGCCCCGTAATTCATAATTTTTTTAGAGTGACAGCAGGTTTTTTTAATCCAAACACACATTTATTAGTTTTAACTAAAAAGCTGAACCTGTGGTGCAGACCACACTGAGCTGAGGGTCACAATCCCCTCACTGGTCAAAAAAAAAAAAAAGCTGAACCTCACACAGTCCACCCAAGAGAGTCTGGCCGTCCCTATGGTATGTTTTTTTCAACACTGGTTCTACATAACCGTTGCTGGCAGCCTCACTCCATGGTCCACCAAAAATTGTCTAAAGCTTCCTTGAGATCCATCCCCTGAATTCAGGGTTGCAATTTCTAGTCTCATCTGGAGCCTTGGTTTTCCCCGACACCAGATAAAGACACAAGTGTCCCTCCTGGTTGTTCCTGACCTTGCCTTACACACTGAAGTCACCTGGCGAGCTGCCTGGTCCTACCCCCAAAGATTCCCTTTCACTGGTCTGGGTGGGGCATCTGGACTCTTCAGAGCTCCCCTGGAGGTTCTAAAGGCAGCCAGGGTTGAGCACAGCCATCCTAGCATCTTGTGAGGGACACTAGTAACTCACAGGTGGTGGTTATCTTTAAGCACTACTCCCTGGATGTCACCTACACCAGTGGTTCTCACACTTTCACCTGCAGGAGAACCACTCAGAGGGCTGTGGACACACAGATGACTGGGCCCCACCTCCTGGAGTTTCTGTTTCTGGAAGTCTGGGGCAGGGCTGGAGACCGTGCATTGCTTACACGCTCCTGGGTGGTGCTCCAGGGACCCCCACTCTGAGAACCACTCAGCCTGACATCAAGGCTCCGAATTCTGTTGCATGCTCTCCCCAGTGAACAGAGCCCTAACACGGAAGTGAGCAAGGTAAATTTCACTTAAGTTTCACAAGGGAGGTGGAACAGAGGGTTTATTTTGCACAGTAAATAATAATTTTAGTAGGAATTAAAATTCTCATTAGAAGTTTCTGTCCAGCTCTCTTGAAAATTCTTCTCTTTTTTAAGCTCCCCATTTTCAGCAGAACCTAACTCTGCCTTAACTCCCTGTCCCCAGCTCCCAGATTTCCCCTGGGTATGTGGCTCCTTTCTCAGATGGAGCTTCTCAGTCTCGCTCCCTGCCGGTGACAGCCTCTGCAGGGTTAGCAGGATCAGTCATCGGAGGTATTGTGCATAGCAACTCCTTTCTTTCACTAGCAATCTGGTGTGTGCATCTGTGTCTGATCCTGGCAGCAAGGGACCCGAACACAAAGCTGCATGACATGGACACACCTGCTCAGGATAAAAACTGCAGCCCAGAACTGCAGCAACCCCAGGATGTAAACAGTCTGCTCTTGATCCAAGACCAAACTCATTAGTCAAAGGGCTGTTTGCCTAATGGAAACTCAGCTCTATTAGAATACAAACAGGCCTGTTTCCCTAAAGCAGACTGAGTTCTAATAACCCTGGCCCAGCCACCGGGCTGGGTGGCGGGGAGCAAGAAGGGGAAAGTAGGGGAGCAGAGGTTTGCCTCAGCAGGGGCCAGGCTCTCACCCCTGCCCTCGGGCCACGTTCTGGAAGCAGCACCTGCAGCTGTTTCAAGCCGCAGTTTACCTGCAGGAAACAGCTGATGGGAGGTGCACCAGAGAAGCTTCATTTGGCATGCCCAGG
>NW_007728839.1:270199-273922 GCF_000696425.1 Galeopterus variegatus
TTACCTGCAGGAAACAGCTGATGGGAGGTGCACCAGAGAAGCTTCATTTGGCATGCCCAGGTCGTGATTCTGCCAAAGCCCATTGCATGAGGACCAGGAGGGGAAAAAGGCAGAGAGCTCACCCAGAAGGCAGGGGAGCTGTTTCCTTCTCCTGCAAGAAGAGCCACTGTAACCTGCACTACTAGGACGGCCACCACTTTCCTGAGTGCCAGCCACATGCCAGGCACTGGCTAGGGCTTTTATGCACACTCTCTGTTCATGCATTTATGCTGGAATTGTTTCTTATAGTCACACCAAACAACCACGTGAGACCAGTCTCATTAGCTGAAGCTCGGAAGGACAAATCCCTTGCCCAGACACACAACACGTGGATGAGCGCTGCAGCAGGGCTGTCCCCTGCTGGTCCACTGTCATGCTTCCCACTGATGATTCCCAGTGCACTGCTTCACCTCTCTGCCCCTCTCCTAAAGTAACTCGTCCCCATGACCGCCCATGACAGAGTGCCCTGGAAGTTGAGGTCTTAGTCATCACTTTACCCTCCAGCACTGAACACAGAGCTTGCACACAGTAAACACCACGTATATATTTGTTGAAACAAACACCAAGAGCCTCCTCTTTACCCAGCCAGGTACTAGTCTTTGCAGGAGCCTTAGAGGCTGAAGAGATGTCAACCTCGTGGGGATCCAGGGGCTGAGGGTTTCTTGTCTGCAAACCCAGGTTTGGGTCTCTGCCCTGCTATTTACTGCCGTGTGACACTAACGTCCTTTCATTTTTCTTAGTCTCCTTATCCACACGTATCCTTAGAGGGCACAATAGTGTCCCCAAACAGGGATATGTCACTCCCGCCAGCAGGATAATCATGCCAATGACAATACTGCCATACCCCTTTCTCTGGCTCAGAAAGGGGGTGGGGGACAGCCTGTGTGGCTGGCCAGCAGCAAGTCCAGTTTGGCGTTGTGTTACCCAAAATTATACTTTAAATTATTTTCACTTTTAAGGGAAGATTAATTTCAGTCCTCAAACCTTTCCATTTTTCTTGGTTTGGCTTCATGTAAAAAAAAGTTGCTCATCCTGATGTATTGATTTCTAGCTATTTCTCTTTAATGACCTCCTTATGTGTACCTTGGAGGCTACACTCGAGAGAGTCCAGCAAAGTGTCTTGCCCTTGCTCTTGGGAAATCACAGTGGGAGAGAAGCAAGGGAAGCAAGAAACTAACGTATGTGGAGTTTCTCCTATAAGCCTTGAGCTCACTTGCAAAATGATTCATTCAATCCTCACGTTAGGCTTACTATGTTAACATTATGTGTTTTCCACCTTCCATAGCTGAAAAACATGACCTTCCAAAAAGTTAAGCAGAGCTGCCCCTAGTTCTCTGATATTTGAATTCCATGTCCCAAGCCCTGACATGGGAGTTTTATCCCTCAGCCTAGACTAGTCTTATCGTTCAAAGCCCAAATGAGGACGACACAGGCATCAAAGACTGAAACCTCTCTCCAGTGGGCTCTCTGGGATCCCAAGCAGAACTCACCAATCCCAACCCAACTCTCCAGGTTGAAAGGGGACAGAGCCCAATGTCACCAAGCCCCCTGCCTGAGCTGTTCCTGCAACCCCAGACAGAGCAGGGGGAGAGAGGCAGGGAGTAAAGAAAACCTGCTTGGCCAAACAGGATGGGCGGAATTCCTAGGAGCAGCAATAGTACAGTGAATGATAAAAGAAGAATAAAGTTAGTTAAATGTGTACTTTCCTTAGGCTAAAATCCGACTTGAAGGTCAGGATGTTTGTCCCTTCACTGAATGCCTTATGGCTAAGATAACATCTGTAAAATGCCAACCTCAAGATATTTCTGCAGACCACCTGCAACTACAAGCCTGGACCACGGAAGGATGCCATGGGAAATGTGAGTCAAGATGCCAGGAATAGTTGTGCAGACTTCACCCTGAGCCAGTCAGCTTCCCACATGACTCCCGGGACCCTGACTCATGATTCTGCTTTATAAACGCTTGTGATTTTAAGCTAACGGGGCGTATGAAGTCTTTAAGCTCCTTTAGATGCCTGAGGCTCCTTTGGCCCCTGAAGGCTGATCTTTGTCACTGCAAACTTTGACGTGAGAGACTTCTTGGTCTCTTGGGTGGTGGAGGACGAACCTGTCTCCATTCAGTCACTTTTGCCTTCATTCTAGTTGGCCACCAAACTTCACTCCTTAGGTCTACATGGGTAGATGTTTCCTTCTTTAAGAAAGTAAGAACAGAAGGACAGGTCTTCTCTTCTGAGTCCGGGCTGCAGCCTTTCACTAAGTGCAGAATCCCCTGTGACACATGCAGAACCCCGCTGGGGACCACGCAGGACAGAAAGCCAGAACGCAGAAAGGCAGGGCCTTGGAATCAGCATTTGACCAGGCCCTGGGCGATTCTTCCATACACTGAACTCTTAGAACTGTTTTGAGACACAGTAACCAGTACTAGGGAGCCTGGTCTGCAGAGGAGAGATCATTCAATTATCACACCAACGAATTTCAAGCAGATGGGTGCTTCAAAAAAATTTAAAACCCTGTTTATTTTTCTCATAGAGGTTAAACACCCTCTGCCCAAGTTTCCTCCACTATCTGTCCCCTTAGCAATCTTTTTCTTCAGGAGTAGCTCAGAAACCTACTGCTCAATTTCTGCCAAAGCGACTCTCAACTAAAGGGGCCTGAGTGAATGTCTTTACCTGCAGGAAACAGCTGATGGGAGGTGCACCAGAGAAGCTTCATTTGGCATGCCCAGGCCTGAGTGAATGTTTAGTGAAGCTGTGATTTCACTGGTTAATGGCATCAGCATCCAAACAAAGCTATCACTGAATATAGCAGTCTGACTAATAGAGACACGGCCACCAGGGAACAAAAATAGTCCACTAGAGAAATTGCCCTGGCCCTGCGTAGAGAACGGTGTCAGTATCAGACAAGAGATGACTTCTTTGTGCTGAAGCAACCCTGTCCCAGAGGAGACCGGGCAGCCATCCTGCATCCGGAGAAGCCTTCTGCAACTGCACTTAGCAGCTCAGTTCTATGTGCGGCAGCTTGGATTGAATAAAAAAGCCTTCATTCTTTCTTATTAATCAGTGGTTGCAATTAGCTAACGCAAGGTGGAAGGATTAGTTTGCTACCAAATGGCAGTGTTATGCTTTTATTTAAGGCTCATGCAGGACACCGGAGGGAAACCTAGAATGTATGAGTAGAATGTTTTTTAGAGTGAAGATTTAACAAAATAATAGGAATCAGAATCTTCCAGATGGAAGGACTCTTAGACGGTATCTTGTCCAATGGCAAAATGCTAGAACTCTTTTTCTTTCTTTTTTTTTTTTTTTGGCTTTTTTCGTGACCGGCAACAGATCGCAACCCTCAGTGTCGCCCCCGCACCGGACCGGGACTGGCAACGGGATCGCAACCCTCGGTGTTGCTCCCGCACCTCGCTCTTAGCCAGTGAGCGGCCGGTCTGTATGTGGGATCCGAACCCTCGGCGGGAGCACTGCCATGCTTCCCAAGTGGCGCACTGTAGCAGTGCGCCACCGGGCCGGCCCGCTAGAACTCTTTTTCAATTTGAAGATCTGAAGACAGCTATCAGGTCACTCCTGAAGTCTCACTTCATCCAGGGTTAATATTCCCAGTTCTCTCAACCAGTCTTCATATGAAATGGCTTTTAGTCTCCCCTCTCCGCAATCACCCCACACAACTTCTTCAGGACTCA
>NW_007728839.1:274739-276372 GCF_000696425.1 Galeopterus variegatus
CGGGAGTGCCACCGCGCTTCCCAAGCGGTGCACTTATCCAGTGCGCCACCGGGCCGGCCCCTTATATTTTATTTTGGCAGTCTCTGTAGTTGCGAAGTTGTATTGGAAAGCAAAAATCATCCTAACATGAAATTATTCCCTAATAAACCAGCTATAATGTAATATAAAAGTATTTCCTGCTCAAATGTCTTTCAACACGAGCATCTATGTCCCTCCTCTGATTCAACATCTTTGTCCACCTTATTTCGCTGAGTGCAAATACATGGCAATTCATTGCAAAGTGAATGGCAAATTTTGCTCCAAAACACTCCCAAAACAGTAATCTATGGCAGTGATGTTAGAGAACAGCTCAAGTCATACATAAAGCCACTGACCAGTGAGGGACAGCAGATTCAGCAGGGTAACAGCTAAAGAAGAGATATTCAAGAAAGATAATGACTTCAAAGGGTTTAAAGGAGCATAGCTTAAATACTAAATGACTGAGAGGAGACTTGGAAAAACTGATAAAGCTTTGGGATATCCGTGTAAAAATAATTCTCTTTAGGATCATGGAGGAAAAGTCAAGCACAGAGCGAAGGACAGTATATTGTGCGATCACCGTCTTGGCACGACAATGACATCCCCAAATCGCTCATCTCACTTTCAAAAATTTAATTTCACTGAGGTACAATTTACACATACAATAAAATGCACCTGTTTTAAATTGCAAGTCCCTCGTACATGAGTTTTGGTAAATTTAGACAACCATGACAGCACTGCCACAGCAAGATATAGAACGTTTCCATTACCCCATTCTAAGAATTCATCATTGCCTTTAGACACTAATTTTATTTTTTTTCCTTTTTGTCTTTTTTCGTGTCCGGCAACGGANCTGCCGTGCTTCCCAAGCGGCGCACTGTAGCAGTGCGCCACCGGGCCGGCCCGCTAGAACTCTTTTTCAATTTGAAGATCTGAAGACAGCTATCAGGTCACTCCTGAAGTCTCACTTCATCCAGGGTTAATATTCCCAGTTCTCTCAACCAGTCTTCATATGAAATGGCTTTTAGTCTCCCCTCTCCGCAATCACCCCACACAACTTCTTCAGGACTCAATAATTTATCAACACCTTTCTAAGAAGGTGGAGCTCAGAACAGGACACCGTATTCCAAATGGTTCCTCTAGTGCGGAATGCAGCGGGACTCTTACCCCTAACATCGGGATGATGAACCTTAATGAATCCAGACAGAATGGCATTAGCTTCCTACGTAGTGGTCTGATGCCCTGAGCTGGGCACGAACTCAAATCAAGACTTTTCCTGTAAGCACTGCAGGTAAGCCACAGGTCCAAGCCACACTGAACATTTGTAATTAGCATTTAAACTTAAACAGATAATGCATATACCTTTTAAATGCAATCACCTATGAAGGGAATGCTTGCTAACTCTCCACTCGCTGGTTTAGGCTGATCATTTCAAACCCATCAATATCGTTTTCAATCCCAACAGGGTCATCCACAGCTTTAGCTATTAATTCAGCTTGGTTTCACCTATATATTTGATTTTCAAAATGCATCCTCTTTCTCTAAGACATTCTTATATTTTATTTTATTTTATTTATTTATTTATTTATTTTTTTGTCTTTTGTCTTTTTCCGTG
>NW_007728840.1:0-32547 GCF_000696425.1 Galeopterus variegatus
AGAGAGGAAGCAAGAGGGGAAGCAAGAGGGAGAGAGGAGGTGCCAGGGTCTTTTTAAGCAACGAGTTCTGGTGAGAACTAATAGAACAAGAACTCATTCATTTATCCCCCCTCCCCCAGGAAAAGCATTAATCCATTCATGGGGGATCCACCCCCATGACTCGGTTTCGAACACTGCCATATTGGAGATAAAATTGCCACATGAGTTTTGGAGGGAACAACACATCCAAACTCCATCAATCCCCAATCCTCCGCTGCCATATCTGACAAAAGAAACCTACTTGTTCTACATGACCTTGCTCAAAATAACTTTCCTCTGCTAGATCCCTGCAGTTAGAAGTAATCTATCTTTTTCCTATATTCCTGGAAAACTTCAGACCTTTCTCATAAAACTCGTGGTCTTTCAATTGGTTACTATCTGTGCCTCCCTCTCACTAGATGATGAGTGCCTTTGGGGACAGGACTGTGCCTTAATCATCTTCACGTCCCCTATACCTAACACAGTATGTACGTTTCATGGGTATTCAAGAAACATTTGGTGAAAACCTAAAATAAGAATACAGCAAGGATATCACACAAGTGACATCCAAGAGGAAATCTTTAACACTTTGTTAGTTTTAATGATAACCTTATATCTGGCTTTATTTTTAAGACTTCATTTGGCAATGGAGACTATGGTAGATTAAACATTTGTATCTATTGTACTGAAGAAAGTCATTAACATCCTTATATGCTAAATCTTTACTATAGGGGTCAAAAATAGGAAAAAAGTAAAAATTAGCATTGTAAATAGAATTTGATGTTGCCCAGATGTAAAAATGATTTGTAGTATATGACTGTTTAAAGTCAGTTCTCTTACCATTGTGTAATATATTTTTAAAAATCTGTGCAAGGAAAATCTTTTCTTCTTTCTATAAGTCATGAATCCCAGGCTCAGAGTTTAAAATATCTTGCCCCAGATCTAACAGTCAGCAAGTGGCAGACCAGGTTCAAATTCAGATGTTCTGACTCAAAATACAGTAGTCCCCCTCTTATCTGCAGGGGTCAGATGTTCTTACTCAAAATACAGTAGTCCCCCTCTTATCTGCAGGGGTATGTTAAGTAGAGAACTTTCACCTTTTCACTTTAAGGGAGCACTTTACAGCTTTTCTTTGGCATATCCTAATTTCCAACATCACTACTCTTGCCCTTTGGGGGTTACTTGAGCCCAAGCACTGTGATACTGTGATGGTAGATCCAATAACCAAGAAGTCTATTAAATGACTAACAGGTGGGTAGCATGGACAGTGAGGATCTGCTGGACAAAGGGATGATTCACGTCCCATATGGGATGGATTGAGGCTATGTGAGATTTCATCACCCTACTCAGAACAGCGCACAATTTAAAACATACAAATTGTTTATTTCTGAGATTTTCCTTTTAATATTTTCGGACCAGTTGACCATGGGTAACTGAAACCATGGAAAGTGAAATCGTGGATAATGGGACCACTGTCACCATCTCTACCTTGGACAAGAGAATGAATACAAGTCATTCCATAAACATCACTGGTTGTCTATCCCCAAACCCAGCCAAAATTTTGTATACTCCTGTCATCTATGAGGGGACTTCCAAATGCTTGTGGAAAAATGGAATTAAAAGGTAAAAATTAAAAATATAAACTTTATTTCTCAACATAAGCTCCACGAAGTTCAAGACACTTTTGTGAGTGATGATACCAGCCATTTAGCCCATCCCTAAAGAACTGAGCATCCTGGGAATTTAAGCATTCAGTACAGTCATTTTTACAGTATTAACTAAAGGGGTGCCCTTTAAAAACTTCTTAAGATTAGGAAACAAAAAGAAGTCAGAAAAAGCCAAATCAGGACTGTAAGGTGGATACCCAATGATTTTCCACTGAAACCCTCAAAAAATTGCTCTTGTTTGATGAGAGGAATGATAAGGAGCTTTGATGTGGTGGAGAAGGACTCTCTGGTGAAGCTTTCCTAGGCCTTTTTCTGCTAAAGCTTTCGCTAACTTTCTCAAAACACTCTCATTATAAACAGGCAATATCATTCTTTGACTCTCCAGAAAGTCAACAAGCAAAATACCTTGAGCATCCAAAAAAAAAGAAGAAAGAAAAGGAAACTGTTGTCATGACCTTTACTCTTGACCAATCCACTTTTACTTTGACTGGATCACTTCATCTCTTGGTAGCCATGGCTTTGATTGTGCTTTGTCTTTACGATCATACTAGTAAAGCCATGTTTTATCTTCTGTTACAGTCCTTTGAAGAAATGCTGGATCTTGATCCCACTTGTTTAAGATTTCCATTGAGAGCTCTGCTCTTGTCTGCAGCTGATCTGGATGCTACAGTTTTGGCACACATCAAGTGGAAAGTTGGTTCAACTTTAATTTTTTGTCAGAATTATGTAAGCTGAATCTATTGAGATGTCTATGGTTTGGCTATTATTTCTGCTGTTAATCATCAGTCCTCTTCAATTAGGGCACAGACAAGATTAACTTTTACTCAGACATTGATGTGGATGGTCTGCTGCTGCAGGCTTCATTTTCAGTATCATCTCATCCCTTCTTAAAATGAGTTACCCATTTGGAAACTGATGATTTCTCTGGGGCACTGTCCTCATAAATTTTTATAAAACATCAACAGTTTCACCATTCTTCCACCCAAGCTTCACATAAATTTGATGTTTGTTCTTGCTTCAATTTTAGCATAATTTGTGTTGCTCTGATAGGGGATCTTTTCAAACTGATGTCTTACCCTTCTTAGTGCCTCAAACTAGACCCAGGTCAGATATTTTATAACAAGTTAGTACAAACTTATTTTGGTGCAAAAAAAATTGAAAAACATGTATAGTGTTTTCAGAATATGCATTTTCCATGAACTTTTTGAAGACCTCTCCTATATAACCTCAAGAAAATAGTTGCAATGGCAAGATTTTCCGATATAAACGAACTTATCTATTTGTGTTTTCACCAATACTTGCATTACCCTGTAAAATATCTATGACCATTTTCCAATATTAGGATGGTTTGTTCCTCTAAAGAAAGAAAAAATTACACCAGAGCTGCTTAGAGCTACAAAATGAGCGATATGAAGTTGATTCAATTTTCCTAAGTTTTATTGACCTTTAAGAAAAGTTTAGGATGAGGTTCCTTCATTCTCCCTGCCTTTTGTTATACTTTCATTTCCCTCCAAATGCCAAAAAAATGGAAATGTTTCTAAATAGTTCCACTCTTGGAGACAGTCTGATTCCTTTTGCTCTGTCTTCTCCTGTATTCAGATCCATACCTTTGCCTTTGTGACCCTTTAACTTATTATTGCTTGAGGAGCCTTTAATTTGATTTTGTTTTTTTGTCCTTCTTCTGAGGAGACCTGGGAAATCATTTGATGCCCTCTCTCTGTGCCTGGCAAGTTGGCTCTATCTCTTATGTCAAAATTGGGCTATATGGTTTGACAAATACAAGCATACTTTTCAGCACAATGGGAAAGGGTATTTACATTGAGATTGTCCTGAATCCTTCAGATGTACCTATCTATGTGTATTTTGTTGTCCTTTATTCTGTAGCTGTGACTTACCTTCAAATAAAAGCAAAGGAGACTTGGAGACCCTATTTCTGACTAGATATATTAATTAATTCTGTTTTGTAATTCTGATTTTATTCACCACACTTCTCCACAATCCCCTTGGAAAACACAGTGGCTACATTAGAAGTGTCTAAGGGGTATGTTATTGCTATCTTTAGAATTCTCTTCCTCCCAATTGTTGCAAACAGAATTTAATAAATATTCATTGAATGAATTCATAAATAAATGAATTGAAATGATGCTGAGTTTATTTTCATTGTAATACACATGTATTCTTTGTGGCATGCTCCAAGGAGCAAATAATGACCGACAGGGTAACATTCTTTTAAAGTCCAATTTCATACCTTTCAAATGCTTTTATTCTGCTTGCTTTTCAAAATCCTTTCATTTTTCAGGCTTACTTGATTAACACCAAGTATTGCTTTGTTATAAATTTAGTGTAACAAAAACCAATTTTCCAAATCCCAGGCTCTATATGTCTCCCTCATTGATCTGACTCTTAGCCATTTTCTGATCTTTGGTATGTGCCACAAAAATGAAGGAACTCCTTAAGCAAAAGCTAAATCACACAGGGTTTTCTTGATAGTGTCTCTGATAATGTTAGGCAACTAGCAACGTTAGTGAGATATAAAATTCTTTAATGTTTCTATTCTGCATATTTCTCCCTCATTATCAAATATAATTCAGCACCACTTTTATTTGGTAGAGACCACTTGGATGTTGGAAATTTCCTCATTGTGTATCATTTTCATTGTAAGTTTATACAAAGAACCAAGGTGCTTTTGTTTTATTACTTAAATTTGTAGTGTCCAAATTCAGATGTGTTTTTTTCTGCACTAAGTGAACTAAGACATTTCCTGAAGTCCCAGGTATGCTCCTAGCAATGAAAAAGTAGCCTTTATAAGAGAGGAAGATACATTCTTATTCTGCTACCTGTGTAGCAAATTGATTAGGTTGTTCTCAAGCCTAAAAGGCAGGTAAATATTAATCTGATTCACCATGAAGACTAAAGTAAATTAAAGTTGTTAGTAGATGTTATATGACAACAGGGAACTCTGGATTCTTTGTACCTACTTAGTACCTTTTTTATGTCTTATTGTTGGGTGACCAGACCTTATACAACCTAAATTTGAGTTTTCTTTTGTTCCTTTTCATTCCTCCAATGATTACACAAGATCACTTGTTATATTCAAAAAAATTTTTAGATTGGTTACTTACATCACTGAGTTAAACAAGCTGGAAATCATGATCTGTTACTTTACCTTATAAATGACTTGATGACTTTGGGCCCTGGTCTAGTAGTAATCAATCTTCATAGTCTCAAGACCTCTTTACTTGATGCTCTTTCATCATGTCTTTATGTGAGTCTCAGCTGATGGTTAGAAGACAGCCAAGATGAAGGGAAGTGGAAGGGGTCAGGAGTGGCCATTCAAGCCAAGGGATGAATATAAACAGAGGCATCAGGGGGAGGAATAGCAGAGCATATTTGGGGAAACTGCAGTTGTATTCCTTTTTTTTTTTTTTTTTTTTTTTTTTTTTTTTTTTTTTAGCAAGGTAACGAATGGGAAGATATGGGGCTGGCCGGGTCTGCAAGGCCAGGTCTCAGGTCGGGAAGGGTATGGTGCCATACCCAGGAGTTTCTGCCTTCTCCTATGGTAAAGTCTAGGGAGTCACTGAAGGGTGTAAGCCAGGAGTGATGCCGTTCTATTGACACTTATTATATATCACTTGTACAGCTGTGTGCATGGTGACTTTGAAAAGAACAGTAAAGGAACAAGGAAATCAAGTTGGGAGGTCANATCAAGCTTCTCAGCGGGGCATTCAAAACATTCCACAATTTTCTCTTGACATACTTTTTCAACTTCATCTTCTTTTGTACTCCTCTTCTGGCCATGCTGCTGTAGGTAATATTTCTGAATACATCCGGCTCTCATCCACTCTCTGGGTCAAATGAAAGCTGCTTCTCAGTCTAGAGATAATCCCTGTTTTAGTCCGTTTTGTGTTGCTATAACAGAAACACCTGAGACTGGGTAATTTATAANAGAGAGGAAGCAAGAGGGGAAGCAAGAGGGAGAGAGGAGGTGCCAGGGTCTTTTTAAGCAATGAGCTCTCATGGGACCTAATAGAGCAAGAACTCATTCATTTATCCCCCCTCCCCCAGGGAAAGCATTAATACATTCGTGGGGGATCTAGCCCCATGACTCAGTTTCCAAGACTGCCACATTGGAGATCAAATTTCCACATCAGTTTTGGAGGGGACAACACATCCAAACTCCATCAATCCCCAATCCTCCACTGCCATATCTGACAAAAGAAAGCTACTTGTTCTACATGACCTTGTTCAAAATAACTTTCCCCTGCTAGATCCCTGCAGTTAGAAGTAATCTATCTTTTTCCTATATTCCTGGAAAACTTCAGACCTTTCTCAGAAAACTCGTGGTCTTTTAATTGGTTACTATCAGTGCCTCCCTCTCACAAGATGATGAGTGCCTTTGGGGACAGGACTGTGCCTTAATCATCTTCATGTCCCCTATACGTAACACAGTATGTACATTTCATGGGTATTCAAGAAACATTTGGTGAAAACCTAAAATAAGAATACAGCAAGGATATCACACAAGTGACATCCAAGAGGAAATCTTTAACACTTTGTTAGTTTTAATGATAACCTTATATCTGGCTTTATTTTTAAGACTTCATTTGGCAATGGAGACCACGGTAGATTAAACATTTTTATCTATTGTACTGAAGAAAGTCATTAACATCCTTATATGCTAAATCTTTACTATAGGGGTCAAAAATAGGAAAAAAGTAAGAATTAGCATTACAAATAGAATTTGTTGTTGCCCAGATGTAAAAATGATTTGTAGTATATGACTGTTTAAAGTCAGTTCTCTTACCATTGTGTCATATATTTTTAAAAATCTGTGCAAGGAAAATCTTTTCTTCTTTCTATAAGTCATGAATCCCAGGCTCAGAGTTTAAAATATCTTGCCCCAGATCTAACAGTCAGCAAGTGGCAGACCAGGTTCAAATTCAGATGTTCTGACTCAAAATACAGTAGTCCCCCTCTTATCTGCAGGGGTATGTTAAGTAGAGAACTTTCACCTTTTCACTTTAAGGGAGCACTTTACCTCTTAATTAGGTTAACACAGTATCTGAGACTAGTGCCACTGTTTAAAGTCAGTTCTCTTACCATTGTGTCATATATTTTTAAAAATCTGTGCAAGGAAAATCTTTTCTTCTTTCTATAAGTCATGAATCCCAGGCTCAGAGTTTAAAATATCTTGCCCCAGATCTAACAGTCAGCAAGTGGCAGACCAGGTTCAAATTCAGATGTTCTGACTCAAAATACAGTAGTCCCCCTCTTATCTGCAGGGGTATGTTAAGTAGAGAACTTTCACCTTTTCACTTTAAGGGAGCACTTTACAGCTTTTCTTTGGCATATCCTAATTTCCAACATCACTACTCTTGCCCTTTGGGGGTTACTTGAGCCCAAGCACTGTGATACTGTGATGGTAGATCCAATAACCAAGAAGTCTATTAAATGACTAACAGGTGGGTAGCATGGACAGTGAGGATCTGCTGGACAAAGGGATGATTCACATCCCATATGGGATGGATTAAGGCTATGTGAGATTTCATCACCCTACTCAGAACAGTGCACAATTTAAAACATACAAACTGTTTATTTCTGGGATTTTCCTTTTAATGTTTTTGGACCAGTTGACCATGGGTAACTGAAACCATGGAAAGCGAAACAGTGGATAATGGGACCACTGTCACCATCTCTACCTTGGACAAGAGAATGAATACAAGTCATTCCATAAACATCACTGGTTGTCCATCCCCAAACCCAGCCAAAATTTTGTATACACCTGTCATCTATGAGGGGACTTCCAAAAGCTTGTGGAACAATGGAATTAAAAGGTGAAAATTAAAAATATAAACTTTATTTCTCAACATAAGCTCCACCAAGTTCAAGACACTTTTGTGAGTGATGATACCAGCCATTTAGCCCATCCCTAAAGAACTGAGCATCCTGGGAATTTAAGCATTCAGTACAGTCACTTTTACAGTATTAACTAAAAGGTTGCCCTTTAAAACTTTTACAGTATTAACTAAAAGGTTGCCCTTTAAAAACTTTTTAAGATTAGGTAACAAAAAGTAATCAGAAAAAGCCAAATCGGGACTGTAAGGTGAATGCCTAATTATTTTCCACTATAAATCTCAAAAAATTGCTCTTGTTTGATGAGAGGAATGACCAGGAGCTTTGATGTGGTGGAGAAGGACTCTCTGGTGAAGCTTTCCTAGGCCTTTTTCTGCTAAAGCTTTGGCTAACTTTCTCAAAACACTCTCATTATAAACAGGCGTTATCATTCTTTGACTCTCCAGAAAGTCAACAAGTAAAATACCTTGAGCATCCAAAAAAAAAAAGAAAGAAAAGGAAACTGTTGTCATGACCTTGGCTCTGGACCAATCCACTTTTACTTTGACTGGATCACTTCATCTCTTGGTAGCCATGGCTTTGATTGTGCTTTGTCTTTACGATCATACTAGTAAAGCCATGTTTTATCTTCTGTTACAGTCCTTTGAAGAAATGCTGGATCTTGATCCCACTTGTTTAAGATTTCCATTGAGAGCTCTACTCTTTTCTGCAGCTGATCTGGATACTACAGTTTTGGCACACATCAAGTGGAAAGTTGGCTCAACTTTAATTTTTTGTCAGAATTACGTAAGCTGAATCTATTGAGATGTCTATGGTTTGGCTATTATTTCTGCTGTTAATCATCAGTCCTCTTCAATTAGGGCACGGACAAGATTAACTTTTACTCAGACATTGATGTGGATGGTCTGCTGCTGCAGGCTTCATTTTCAGTATCATCTCATCCCTTCTTAAAATGAGTTACCCATTTGGAAACTGATGATTTCTCTGGGGCACTGTCCTTAAACTGATGATTTCTTTGGGGCACTGTCCTCATAAACTTTTCATAAAACATCAACAGTTTCACCATTCTTCCACCCAAGCTTCACATAAATTTGAGGTTTGTTCTTGCTTCAATTTTAGCATAATTTGTGTTGCTCTGATAGGGGATCTTTTCAAACTGATGTCTTACCCTTCTTAGTGCCTCAAACTAGACCCAGGTCAGATATTTTATAACAAGTTAGTACAAGCTTATTTGGTGCAAAAAAAAAAAATTGAAATCCATATATAGTTTTTTTCAGAATATGCATTTTCCATGAACTTTTTGAAGACCTCTCCTATATAACCTCAAGAAAATAGTTGCAATGGCAAGATTTTCTGATATAAATGAACTTATCTATTTGTGTTTTCACCAATACTTGCATTACCCTGTAAAATATCTATGACCATTTTCCAATATTAGGATGGTTTGTTCCTTCAAAGAAAGAAAAAATTACACCAGAGATCCTTAGAGCTACAAAATGAGGGATATGAAGTTGATTCAATTTTCCTAAGATTTTTGACCTTTAAGAAAAGTTTAGGATGAGGTTCCTTCATTCTCCCTGCCTTTTGTTATACTTTCATTTCCCTCCAAACGCCAAAAACATGGAAATGTTTCTAAATAGTTCCACTTTTGGAGACAGTCTGATTCCTTTTGCTCTGTCTTCTGTATTCAGATCCATACCTTTGCCTTTGTGACCCTTTAACTTAGTATTGCTTGAGGAGCCTTTAATTTGATTTTGTTTTTTTGTCCTTCTTCTGAGGAGACCTGGGAAATCATTAGATGCCCTCTCTCTGTGCCTGGCAAGTTGGCTCTATCTCCTACATCAAGGTTGGGCTATATGGTTTGACAAATACAAGCATACTTTTCAACACAATAGGAAAGGATATTTACATTGAGATTGTCCTGAATCCTTTAGATGTACCTATCTATGTATATTTTGTTGTCCTCTATTCTGTAGCTGTGACTTACCTTCAAATGAAAGCAAAGGAGACTTGGAGACCCTATTTCTGACTAGATATATTATTTAATTCTGTTATGTAATTCTGCTTTTATTCACCCCACTTCTCCACAATCCCCTTGGAAAACACAATGGCTACTTTGAAAGTGTCTAAGGGGTATGTTATTGCTATCTTTAGAATTTTCTTTCCCCCAATGGTTGCAAATAGAATTTAATAAATATTTATTGAATGAATTCATAAAAAAATGATTTGAAATGATGCTGAGTTTATTTTCATTGTAACACACATGTATTCTTTGTGGCATGCTCCAAGGAGCAAATAATGACCAACAGGCTAACATTCTTTTAAAGTCCAATTTCATACCTTTCAAATGCTTTTATTCTGCTTGTTTTTCAAAATCCTCTCATTTTTTCAGGCTTACTTGATTAACATCAAGTATTGCTTTGTTATAAATTTAGTGTAACAAAAACCCATTTTCCAAATCCCAGGCTCTGTATGTCTCCCTCATTGATCTGACTGTTACCCACTTTCTGATCCTTGGTATGTGCCACAAAAATGAAGGAACTCCTTAAGCAAAAGCTAAATCACACAGGGTTTTNAATTTTAGCATAATTTGTGTTGCTCTGATAGGGGATCTTTTCAAACTGATGTCTTACCCTTCTTAGTGCCTCAAACTAGACCCAGGTCAGATATTTTATAACAAGTTAGTACAAGCTTATTTGGTGCAAAAAAAAAAAATTGAAATCCATATATAGTTTTTTTCAGAATATGCATTTTCCATGAACTTTTTGAAGACCTCTCCTATATAACCTCAAGAAAATAGTTGCAATGGCAAGATTTTCTGATATAAATGAACTTATCTATTTGTGTTTTCACCAATACTTGCATTACCCTGTAAAATATCTATGACCATTTTCCAATATTAGGATGGTTTGTTCCTTCAAAGAAAGAAAAAATTACACCAGAGATCCTTAGAGCTACAAAATGAGGGATATGAAGTTGATTCAATTTTCCTAAGATTTTTGACCTTTAAGAAAAGTTTAGGATGAGGTTCCTTCATTCTCCCTGCCTTTTGTTATACTTTCATTTCCCTCCAAACGCCAAAAACATGGAAATGTTTCTAAATAGTTCCACTTTTGGAGACAGTCTGATTCCTTTTGCTCTGTCTTCTGTATTCAGATCCATACCTTTGCCTTTGTGACCCTTTAACTTAGTATTGCTTGAGGAGCCTTTAATTTGATTTTGTTTTTTTGTCCTTCTTCTGAGGAGACCTGGGAAATCATTAGATGCCCTCTCTCTGTGCCTGGCAAGTTGGCTCTATCTCCTACATCAAGGTTGGGCTATATGGTTTGACAAATACAAGCATACTTTTCAACACAATAGGAAAGGATATTTACATTGAGATTGTCCTGAATCCTTTAGATGTACCTATCTATGTATATTTTGTTGTCCTCTATTCTGTAGCTGTGACTTACCTTCAAATGAAAGCAAAGGAGACTTGGAGACCCTATTTCTGACTAGATATATTATTTAATTCTGTTATGTAATTCTGCTTTTATTCACCCCACTTCTCCACAATCCCCTTGGAAAACACAATGGCTACTTTGAAAGTGTCTAAGGGGTATGTTATTGCTATCTTTAGAATTTTCTTTCCCCCAATGGTTGCAAATAGAATTTAATAAATATTTATTGAATGAATTCATAAAAAAATGATTTGAAATGATGCTGAGTTTATTTTCATTGTAACACACATGTATTCTTTGTGGCATGCTCCAAGGAGCAAATAATGACCAACAGGCTAACATTCTTTTAAAGTCCAATTTCATACCTTTCAAATGCTTTTATTCTGCTTGTTTTTCAAAATCCTCTCATTTTTTCAGGCTTACTTGATTAACATCAAGTATTGCTTTGTTATAAATTTAGTGTAACAAAAACCCATTTTCCAAATCCCAGGCTCTGTATGTCTCCCTCATTGATCTGACTGTTACCCACTTTCTGATCCTTGGTATGTGCCACAAAAATGAAGGAACTCCTTAAGCAAAAGCTAAATCACACAGGGTTTTCTTGATAGTGTCTCTGATAATGTTAGGCAACTAGCGACATTAGTGAGATATAAAATTCTTTAATGTTTCGTTTCTGCATATCTCTCCCTCATTACCAAATATAATTCGGTACCACTTTTATTTGGTAGAGACCACTTTGATGTTGGAAATTTCCTCATTGTGTATCATTTTCATTGTAAGTTTATACAAAGAACCAAGGTGCTTTTGTTTTATTACTTAAATTTGTAGTGTCCAAATTCAGATGTGTTTTTTTCTACACTAAGTGAACTAAGACTTTTCCTGAAGTCCCAGGTATGATCCTAGCAAAGAAAAGGTAGCCTGTATAAGAGATGAAGATACATTCTTATTCTGCTACATGTGTAGCAAATTGATTAGGTTGTTCTCAAGCCTAAAAGGCAGGTAAATATTAATCTGATTCACCATGAAGACTAAAGTTAATGAAAGTTGTTAGTAGATGTTATATGACAACAGGGAACTCTGGATTCTTTGTACCTACTTAGTACCTTTTATACGTCTTATTGTTGGGTGACCAGACCTTATGCAACCTATATTTCAGTTTTCTTTTGTTCCTTTTCATTCCTCCAATGATTACACAAGATCACTTGTTATATTCAAAAAAATTTTTAGACTGGTTACTTACATCACTGATTTAAACAAGCTGGAAATCATGATCTGTTACTTTATCTTATAAATGACTTGATGAGATACTCTGGTTCCTCTTCAGATCGTATAAATCTTTCGCCTTTTACTAAATGACTTGATGAGTTTGGGCCCTGGTCTAGTAGTAATCAATCTTCATAGTCTCAAGACATCTTTACTTGATGCTCTTTCATCATGTCTTTATGTGAGTCTCAGCTGGTGGTTAGAAGACAGCCAAGATTAACGGAAGTGGAAGGGGTCAGGAGTGGGCATTCAAGCCAAGGGATGAATATAAACAGAGGCATCAGGGGGAGGAATAGCAGAGTATATTTGGGGAAACTTTTTTTTTTTTTTTTTTTTTTTTTTTTTTAGCAAAGTAACGAATGGGAAAATATGGGGCTGGCCAGGTATGCAAGGCCAGGTTTCAGGTCAGGAAGGGTATGGTGCCATACCCAGGAGTTTCTGCCTTCTCATCAGGTAAAGTCTAGAAAGCCCTTACACTCAAAGGTGTAAGCCAGGATTGATGCTGTTCTATTGACACTTATTATATATCATTTGTACAGTTGTGTGCATGGTGACTTTGAAAAGAACAGTAAAGGAACAAGGAAATCAAGTTGGGAGGTCACATGGGAGCCCTGGGAAGAGATGATTAGGGCCTTAGGTAAGGTAGTGGAAATGGGGAAGACAGGCTGGATATGAGTGATATTTCAAGGGAGGGATACAGCTATTGGATTGGTGATTCAATGGGTTTTGGGAGGGAAGAAATGATTTCCAGGACTGGTGGGTGCATGGCGAGATGATGCTTGTTTGCAGCTGAGACTAATAATTCGGAGTAGCCGCAGGTCTGTCCTCTAATTCAACAGTATTAATGGAGGTCATTCCTCAAGGGCCGAGTGGCTTGAAGATGATGAATGGGGTATAGGAGAGGTTGAGTTGAGGTCTTGGTGGGACACCCACATGGAAATGTCTGACAGTCTGTGTGAAAAAGAACTTTGAAGTTTGCAAGAGAGATGTGGGTCACAGGTATTGGACCTGTGAGTCACCAGCTCATAGGTAGTAGTTGAAAGAGAATGAATTTATCTACCCAGGAAATGTGTATTCCTTTTGAGTAGTTCAACACAAATGGGAAGAAAAGAGTGAGAATGGTACCTAGTACCTATAGTCAACAATACTATAGTGTACATTTAAAATTTTGTTAAAAGGGCCGGCTCGTGGCTCACTCGGGAGAGCACAGTGCTGACAACAACAAGTCAAGGGTTAAGATCCCCTTACCGGTCATCTTTAAAAAACATTTGTTAAAAAGATAGCTCTCATGCTATGTCTTCTAAAGTAAAATAAAATCTTTAAAAAAGATATAAAAAGAATAGAAAGGAGAATGGGGAAAGACAGACTATATAGACTCAAAAGAAGTGAGGAAGGACGGGAGACGTTATTGCTTTCCAGAAATTAAATCATTGGTGGAGAAAAATGGAGCACCTAATGTTGGGTTTTGTTTTTTGTTTTTTGTTTTTGTTTTTTGGTAATGTTGGGGGTTTTTTTGTTTCAAACAGGGAAGGGGAGGGAAAAAAAGCATTATGATGTAAAATAGAGCAGAGGGCTTTTAGAAGATGTGGGGAAACACCCTAAAGACACAAATTCTCTACTTGTTTAATTTGCTTAAGACTGACTTTCAGGGAAGTGTTAGGAAGCCTTAAAAATGAGAGGCATCTCAGTGGTGCCCATTGAAACCACCTGTCTCTTTTTCTAAAAACATTCCAGGATCCTTTTCTTATTGAACTGACTAGACACATGATGTGAGAGGAAGAACACTCCACTTCAGAGGTTGTTGGCTCAGGCTTGCTGGCCTCTAGTGGCCAAAAAGGAACCTCAGGCTCCTGGATTTGACTGGCTTAACTGTGACTTAGTGAAAAGCAGGGGTGGTGGGGAGCGATGAGCAGTTTATGCTAAGTGTCTCAATTGCTAACCATTTTAAGGGCTCATTGAGAATACTGGACACTCTGCTTCTTTACCAAAACTTAAGAAACTTTCTTTGGTCTAGAACAAACTATTGAGGCAGCATTTAGGACCAAATTTTAGTCCCTTGTTTCTAAAATGTGGATGATGTTCTAAAGATAATGCTTTCCATCTTTGGATATGCTTTTTGTATGCTTTCTCTAATGACAGGTACAGAAATATAAATGACAGGAAACATACACTAGGAGTAGACTATCATGAGCATGTGGGGTGTAAATCAAGTAGAAATAATGTATACCAAAGAAGTTTGTAAACTTTAAACTTTTTACATACACTTGGAACATTATTTTTAGAAAAACATCAGTGATCATGCAGCCTCTATAATAGGTTCTTGAACAATATTTGCAACTTCTCGAAACTTTGGTTTGCTCCTCTGTACATGGAAATAACGGTACATTCAGCAGGCATGGATTGCTGAAATTGTATGAGTCGATAGGTAAAGTTCTTACTTTACCTTTTACTGTGCAGGGCTGATACTAAAGATTCAAGAAGTTTAGCTCTCATTATTATTATTATTTTCTGGGATATGCAGTCCTGTCTTCAGGACTATGGCAGACCAGTCCAGGTTTTTGACAGATCAGGAGAATCTTTGCCTAAATTAGAATTCTACCTTACAGTTTATAAAGGTCTTTCAAGTACATGTTTATCCCATTCAATTAAGGCCACACCTGAAATTCCTCATAAAGTTCTCCTCAAGTAGGTAGAGTGAGAGCTGTTCTCAGGGGAAAGATATATTCAAATAGCCACTTCATATGAAAATACCATTGAACGGTGTTTGGGGAGTTGACAAGATGGACTTTAAAGTCCTTGCAGTCTTGAAATTCTGTGTTGTGTGACTTTATGATCCTCTTTGTTGCCCGAAAATTCACCAGAAGAGGTAAATTGCAGAAGAAGCCAGAAAGACATCACAGCACAAAGCTATGATTAACCCCGTGCCCCCGAATGGGGAGAACTCCATCCTCTTCTCAGAGAGAGGCAATCTGGTCCCTCCCAGTCACAGAAGAATGCTCTTGGAATGGAACAGAGGTTGCCCATGACTGCAGCTGCCCTCCCGGTGCCATTTTCTCTCCTATAGTTACCTTTGAGAGGGAGGCACCCATGCTGAAAATGCTTCCTGTGTGGAAAAAATACTATTTTTAAAAAGGCTGAGCAGCACCAAACCAGCAGGGCAGTATCTGTGCCACGGGACTCAGCTCAGGCGAGCCCCCAGCCCCACAAGAGGCTGGACCCACTGACTCCCAGGCCTCAAGCCAGCAGCACTGAACTGGCAGGGCTGCAGCCATGCCCCAGGACCCAGCCCAGGTGAGTCTTTGCCCCCCTGAGAGGCCCAACACACCAATCACTAGGCCTGGAGACAGCAGTGCCAAACTGGCAACCACTGCAGGATCTAGGCCAGACAACAGTGTAGAATGAGTGGATTGTGAAACCTTCTCCACAATGACTAACCACCAACAGAGAGATAACAGAAATATGAAAAACCAAGAAAGTAGGACACCACTAAAAGAGTATAATAACTCTCAAGTTCTAGATCCTATAGAAGAGAAAGTACTTGAAATGACTGACATGGAATTTCGAGCAACAATTCTAAGAAACCTAAATGAGTTATAGGAAGACTTAGACAACACAACAAAATGAGAAAAAGTATACAGAACCTGAAAAAAGAAATGTACAAAGGAATCAATGCCCTGAAAAAGAATGTTGCAGAGCTTGTGGAGCTGAAGGATTCATTCAATGAAATAAAAAACAGAACAGAGAGTTTAACCAGCAGACTAGAAAAAGTGGAAGAGAGAATTTCTAATCTTGAAGATGGCCTGCCCAAAATAACACAGGCAGAACAAAAAAGAAAAAAGAGCTTAAAAATTTGAAGAAAATCTAAGAGAGATAAGAGACAACCTTAAGTGCTCAAATATCTTAATAATGGGTATATCCAAAAGGGAGGAAAAAGGAAATGACCCTGAAAGCATATTCAATGAAATAATAGCAGAAAACTTCCCAGATATAGGGATAGACACAGATCTTCAAATTCAGGAGGCTCAAAGATCCCCAAATACATTCAACCCAAAGAAGTCCTCTCCAAGACATGTTATAGTCAAATTGGCAAAATTCAAAGAAAAGAGAGAACCTTAAAAGCTGTAAGAGAGAAGCATCAAGTCACCTATGATGGAACCCCTATCAGACTAACATCAGACTTTTCATCGGAAACCCTAAAAGCCAGATGAAATATTCAAAATGCTAAAAGACAAAAACTGCCACCCAAGAACACTTTACCCAGCAAGGCTATCCTCTTGAAATGAAGGACAAATAGTATATTTCTCAGACAAACAAAAACTATGGCGGTTCACTACCACACAACCAGCCTTAAAAGAAATTCTCAAGGGAGTACTGGGTCTGGTACCTGATAAACAACCATCACTACCATGAATACTCAAGAAAGAACAAATCCCACCAGTGAAATAATAATGATAACAATAAAGAGAAAAAAAGTATATCTACCATCACAAGAAACCAACAAACACACAAGACAAAAAGTAAATCAAAAGGAAAGGAACAAAAGATATTTAAAACATCCAAACAAAAACCAATAAAATGCCAGGAGTAAATCAATACCTTTCAATAATAACTTTTAACAAAAAAAGACTAAATTTCCCACTCAAAAGGCACAGACTGACTGATTAGATTAAAAAGATGGACCCAACAGTATGCTGCCTTCAAGAGACTCACCTCACATGTAAAGACACACATAGATTAAGGTCGAAAGGATGGAAAAAGATATACCTTGCAAACAGAAACAAAAAAATGAATTGGAGTAGCTATTCTTATATCAGATAAGATAGACGTTAAACCAAAAACCATAAAAAGAGATAAAGAAGGCCACCGTATAATGATAAAAGATCTAACTGGAAGAAATATCATAAGTATACATGCATCCAACCTTGGAGCACCTAGATTTACAAAGCAAACACTATTTGACCTAAATGAAGAGATAGACACTAATACCATAATAGCAGGGGACCTGATCACCCCACTCTTAACACTGGACAGATCATCTAGACAAAAAATCAACATAGAAACACAATATCTAAACAACATATTAGACCAATTGGCTTGGCAGATATCTACAGAACTTTTCATCCAACAACCTCAGAATATTCATTCTTCTCATCAGCACATGGAATATTCTACAGGATAAACCACATGTTAGGTCACAATCAAGTCTCAACAAATTAAAAAATAATTGGAATTATTCCATGTATTTTTTCAGACCACAATGTATTAAAATTAGAAATCGATAACAAACAAAACCCTGGAAACAATAAACCCATGGAAATTAAACAACGTTCTACTTAATGACACATGGGTCTAAGAAGAAATTAAACAGGAAATCAAAAAATTTATTGAAACTAATGAAAATAATGACACATCATACCAAAACATTTGGGATATTGGAAAAGCAGGACTGAGGGGGAAATTTATTGCATTAAATGCTTAGTTCAGAAGAATGGAAATATGGCAAGTAAACAACCTAACATTCCACCATGAAGAACTAGAAAAACAAGAACAATCCAAACCCACAATTTTAGATGGTAAGAAATAATTAAGATCAGAGCAGAACTAAATGAAATAGAAAAACAAAAATTGAAACAAAAGATCAACAAAACAAAAAGTTGTTTTTTTCGAAAAGATAAATAAAATTGGCAAGCCATTGGCAAGGCTAACGAAAAAAAGAAGAGAGAAGGCCCAACTAACAAAAATTAGAAATGAAAAGGGTGTGGGGGCCGGCCTGTGGCTCGCTCAGGAGAGTGCGGTGCTGATAACACCAGGGCCACGGGTTCGGATCCCATATAGGGATGGCCAGTTGGCTCACTGGGTGAGCGTGGTGCTGACAACACCAAGTCGAGCGTTAAGATCCCCTTACCGGTCATCTTTAAAAAAAAAAAAAAAGAAATGAAAAGGGTAATATCACAAACAATACCTCAGAAATGCAAGGAATCATTAGAGACTACTATAAACCACTATATGCTAACAAATCAGAAAATTTGGAGGAAATGGATAAATTTCTAGCCACACACAAACTACCAAGACTGAGCCAAGAAGACAGAGAAAATATGAACAGACCAATAACAATAAAAGAGATTGAAACTGTTATCAGCAATCTTCCAACAAAGAAAAGCCCAGGACCGAATGGCTTCACAGCAGAATTCTACCAAACCTTCAAAGAAAAATGAATACCAACACTCTACAAACTATTCCAAAAAATTGAAACAGAGGCCATTCTCCCAAACTCATTCTATGAGGCAAACATCACCCTGATACCAAAACCAGACAAAGATATAACAAAAAGAACCCTACAGGCAAATATCTTTGATGAATATAGATGCAAAAATCCTCAATAAAATACTAGCTAATAGAATACAGCAACACATACATAAAATACTCAGACACCATGAGCAACACATACACTCAAACAGCAACACATACACCATGATCAAGTAGAATTCATCACAGGGATGCAAGATTTGTTCAACATACACAAATCAATAAATGGGATACACCACATCAATAAAATCAAAGACAAAATCCATATGATCATCTCTATAGATGCTGAAAAAGTATTTGACAAAATTCAACATTCATTCATGATAAATATTGTCTATAAATTGGTTATAGAAGGAAAGTATGTCAGCACAATTAAAGCTATATATGACAAAACGACTGTCAATATTATCCAGAATGGGGAAAAGTTGAAAGCATTTCTCTTAAGAACAGGAACAGGACAAGGATGCTCACTCTCACCACTCCTATTCAACATAGTGATGTAAGTTCTAGCTGGAGCAATAAGGGAAGAGAAGGAAATAAAGGGCATCCAGAATGGAAAAGATGAAGTCAAACTGTCCCTGTTTGCAGATGATATCATCTATCTTATACATCAAACAGCCTAAAGACTCGACAAAAAAAAAAAAAAAAACCTTCTAAAGTTGATAGATGATTTCAGCAAAATTGCAGGACACAAAAACAACATGCAAAAATCAGTAGCATTTCTATACTACAACAATGAACTAGCAGAAAAAATAAAACAAGAAAGCTAGCCCATTTACGATAAGCACGAAAAAAAAAAAAACACCTAGGCATAAAGTTAACCAAGGATGTGAAAAATCTCTGCAATGAGAACTACAAACCACTGTTGAGAGAAATTAAAGAGGACAGAAGAAGATGGAAAGATTTCACATGCTCTTGGATTGGAAGATTTAACATTGTGAAAATGTCCATACTATCCAAAGTGATCTACATATTCAGTGCAATCACCATCAAATTCCAATGAGATTTTTCTCAGAAATGAAAAAAAAATCATAACATTCATGTAGAATAGCAAAAGACCATGAATAGCCAAAGCAATCCTGATCCAAAATATTAAGCCAGAGGCATAACACTACCTGACTTTAAACTATACTACAAAGCTATAATAAACAAAACAGCAAGGTACTGGCATAAAAACCAACACTTGGACCAATGGAACAGAATAGAAAATCCAGAAATCAACCCATACACCTACAATCATCTGATCTTTGACAAAGGCACCAAGTGCACATACTGGGAAAAAGACTGCCTCTTCAGCAAATGGTGTTGAGAAAATTGGATATTCATATGTAGAAGAATGAAACTAGAACCATGCCTCATACCATATACCAAAATCAACTCAAAATGAATTAAAGAATTAAATATACATCCTGAAAGAATAAAATTTCTTAAAGAAAACATCAGGGAAACACTCCAGGATGTAGGATTAGGTACAGATTTCATGAATATGACCCCAGAAGCACAGGCAACCAAAGGAAAAATTAACAAATGGGATTATATCAAATTGAAAAGCTTCTGCACAGTAAAACAATTAACACAGCAAAAAGACAACCAACAGTGTAAGAAAAAATTACTTGAAAAATATATATTTGACAAAGGATTAATATCCATAATATACAGGGAACTCAAACAACTTAACAGTAAAAAAAAAAAAAAGTAACCCAACTAAAAAATGGGCAAAGGAGCTGAATAGGCATTTCTCAAAGGAAGACGGTATGAATGGCCACAGACACATGAAAAAATGCTCAAGTCACTCAGTATTCAGGAAATGCAAATCAAAACCACTTTGAGATACCATCTCACTCCAGTTAGGTTGGCTAATATCCAAAAGACTGAGAATGATAAATGCTGGCAAAGCTGCAGAGAAAAAGGAACCCTCCTACACCGTTGGTGGGACTGCAAAATGGTACAGCCTTTATGGAAAACAGTATGGAGGTTCCTCAAACAATTACAGATAGATCTACCATATGGCCCAGCTATTCCACTGCTGGGTATATACCCAAAGGAATGGAAATCATCATGTCGAAGGAATACCTGTACTCCCATGTTTATTAGAGCACTATTTACAATAGGCAAAGTGTTGGAACCAGCCCAAATGTCCATCATCAGATGAGTGGATAAGGAAAATGTGGTATATCTACACAATGGACTACTACTCTGTTATTTAAAAAAAATGAAATACTAACATTCAGGGCAACATGGATGGACTTAGAGAAAATTATATTAAGTGAATTAAGCCTGGCACAGAAAGAGAAATGCCTTATTTTCTCACTTATTTGTGGGAGCTAAAAATAAATAAATATAGAAACAAATAAATGATGGCGGGGGAAGACACAGCAATCACAACAATTCCTTGAACTTCTTAAGACAAGTGAACAGATATGATGTTGATGGGGGAGAGGGTAAGGGAGGAAAGGAGGAATTGATAAAGGGACATGAAAATCAACCACATTGCATATAGATAAATTGAAATAAAAATAAATAAATAAAAATGCTATAAATTCCTAAGAAGAATCCATTACTATAAGCCAACAAATATTTTGATATAGAAGACATTTATAGTTTGGAATTACTCTACGCAAAAATATAGTAATACTAAAATAGTTCATACATGTTATAATGGTTAATTTTATGTGTCAGCTAGACTGGCTAACAAATGCCCAGATAGCTGGTAAATCATTTCTGGATGTATCTATGAAGTTGGTTCTGGAAAATATTAACATTCAAATCAGTGGAATGGGTAAAGAAGATCTGCCTGTACCAATGTGGGCAAGCAATCTGTTGAGGACCTAACAGAAGAAAAAGATGGAGGAAGGACAAATTCACTCTCTCTCTTCTTAAACTGGGTCATCCATCTTCTGCCTTTGGACTTTGGAGCTCCTGGTTTTCAGCTTTGGACCCGACTGAATTACACTACCTGCTCTCCTGGTTCTCTGGTTCTCTAGCTTGTAGATGGCAGGTGATGGGACTTCTCAGTCTCCACAGTCACGTGAGACAACTTCCACTATACACACACATACACACACACACACATATAATTATATAACTTAATTTTCAACTGTTTTGTATCAAAACATTTATTTTATTTCTATTTGGACAGAAAGGATCTTGGTCTTTAATAAGAAAATACCTATTTTTCATTTGCACCTTAGGATTTAGTAAACTCTAGCTGGCTGTTTAGAATGCACTGAAGCACAAAAATTACACTAGAAGAATTACCAGACAGAAAAAGTGTTAAATTCACCTGCATTCTGTATTTCAGAGCTATGATTTTTACACTCACTAACCTCCTTCCATGGCTTCGAAAAAGGTTAGATTTGATAGTGCTTTTTGTTTACTTTTATTTTCCCATTAGACTATAAGGAAAATAATTTAGAAACTCCTTTTTCAATAGTACAATTTAAATAAATTTTTAAATTGTATTAGTCCGTTTCTTTTGCTTATATAAGAATATGTGAAACTGGATAATTTATGGGGGAAAAAAGGCTTATTTGGCTCACAATTCTAGGACAGCTGCAGTGGCATGGGCCTTGGGCTGCTTCTATTCATGTCGGAAGGTGGCAGCTGGTNAATAAATTTTTAAATTGCATTAGTCCGTTTCTTTTGCTTATATAAGAATATGTGAAACTGGATAATTTATGGGGGAAAAAAGGCTTATTTGGCTCACAATTCTAGGACAGCTGCAGTGGCATGGGCCTTGGGCTGCTTCTATTCATGTCGGAAGGTGGCAGCTGGTAGGTACAAGATCACATGGCAAGAGGAATCAAGAGAGCTAGAGGGAGGGGAGGTGCCAGGGTCCTTAAAACAACTAGCTCTCACAAGAACTAATAGAGCAAGAACTCACTAACTACCCCCAACCCAGGGAGGGCATTAATCTAGTCATGAGGGAACCACCCCCCCATGATCCAAACAGCTCTCAACACTGCCACATTGGGGATGAGATTTCAACATGAGCTTTGGTGGAACAACATATCCAAACTCTATCCAAATACACACTGGATTTTAAAGGAAATAAAACATTTTATCTAATTTAGGCTGAAACCATACATCACTATTTCTGGAGTTAAGAGTGAGATAAACTCTTATGAAGAAAGAGAAAAGCCCTATGTGAAACATTCCACAATTAATGTTTAAGCTAATCCAAGGTTCCATCTCAGCCATTATGTACGGTTATACTGATCACTTATAAATAGGAAAGCTGGTTTCTATATGCTGTCTACAATGTTATTGCTCCTCAATGTTAAATTAAACCTTATTGGCTTTATTTTTTTTAAATTCCACAAGAAATGGACTCATTTTCTTCAATGAGGGCTCCACTATAATAATCATTTCTAACATCTCAAGTATTCTCAAACAGAAAGGTGCTCACTTTTCTCTATTTATTTTCAGAATGCCTCCCTTTCCTCACAACTAAGCCCCAAACCAAAAACCATTATATCCCATGGTGGTAGTAAAGACAGATTACTAATTGGACATAAATCAAAAGTCTGTTAGCAATACAACACTCAGAATGTCCCTTAATATTTCTAATAAGAACATTATCACTAGGTGCACTTAAATACTAATGTTAACATTATTTGTTTACATTCAAGGCCAAGGAGTAAAGAGTAGTTAAAAAAAACTGGAAGAAAAGGAGAGAACGGGAGGGGGTGGTATCTTCGTGACTTGGCTAAGAGCCAAACTTTAAAGAGTCTGAAGCAATCAGTCTGTCTGACTTTCCTCTCACTTTTTAAAATTTATTTTCCAGTTCTCTTCTCCCCAGTGCAGTGGCTCTGCCCTAAGCCAAGGTTCCCTGTTTCACAGCTCACATTCTCCTGCGCCATTCTAATCAGAAGTACTCTGTTCTTACAGTCAGTGATCTTTTCTCCTCAAATCTGATTACAAGCATGGAGTAGAGAGTGCTTGCTAAATTACGCAGTTATGGTTCTTTAATTTTCACGCCTTTTAAAAAACTTTTGACAATTATCCTGTCGTAGATTTTCCTTTAACTATGGAAACTTCCTTGTGCTACAGTGTTTGTATTGGCCTCCAGATGTATCTTTTATTCTTCAGATAGTGAATAAATCTGTAGAGTCCCAGCTTAGGTAGTCGCTTAGTTGTTCTCGAAATGCAAACCTGCACTTATAATGACTTTCATAACAGCAGAGGGTAAACTTTTATCTAATTGCAGAGGACACAGGAACAATTTTAGTGGCACCTTAAGTTTTCCCAGCATTTTTGAGGCTTCCTTATTATTCGTTGCCCTTCTCTCTGAGCAGTGAAGTTAAACTAGAAGCAGAGCTTCTTAAATATAATAACATCGCTCCCTCATTAGCCGAAACATATCAGGCCAAAGAGTGTAAGTCCTAGAAATTTGTTTCTCAGCAGACCCAGTCATAGTACTGCCGTTACCCTTGTCTGGCAGTGTAGAAACCTAGTCTGAGAAGCACCAGCCCAGATACCAAACACTGAACACCTTAGACAGGGAAATTACTTCCTCCTGACATTCAGTTAAGTGAACGGATTTGACTTTCACTACTGTAGAATTCAGGACTGAGAGTAAAAATATTCTCATGTTTTCAGTCTTCTTCTGTTTTGTATTAGATTTTGATATACAAGGCTATAAAAGACTTTCAATAATAATACAGATAACATTGCATGTGGTAGCAGTAATTTTACTGAAAAAATTACATTGAAATTCACTTTTTTTCTCATTATCAGATTCTATTTCAAACCAGTATTCTATAAATCCAAATGGATTACCAGTATACTCTACACTTGTTATAGAACAACATTATATATTTGGAGTACATCAGAATAGTTTTGCTTAAGTTAGCCTTGTTTGCCATCTAAAATATTTTTAAATATTCTTTACATAAAAATGTATGTTTATTTCTTTATTTACATATTTTTTTACATTCTAAAATATTGTTGTAGAGCAGTTGGGGGCAGGGAGAGAGGGTAAGTGGGAAGGAAATAAGGTAGGAAGAGGAGGAAAGAGGAGGGGCTGGGTTGAGGCCCTTGGCACCCCCCTTATACTTGCAAGGGAGAAAAGGGGGCTTTCAGCAGTGGCTCAGTTGTTGCCGGGGTGGATGCAGATGTCAGGGGGGTGTAGCTGAAGCACTTGGCCCCCCATCACCCCAGCTTGGGAGCCCCGGGCACTTCCTTCAGCAGCTCGGTGGTCCTTGCTGGGCTGGCTGTGGATGTCGGGGGGGCGCGGCTGAGGCCCAGGGCCCTCTCCCACTGTCTTGGGGGCTCAGGGGGCTTCCAGTCCTTCTAGGTTTTATAGGTGCTCTTTGGTGATGCAAGACATGTACTAGTTAATATCAAACTTAGTCTCTGATCTGTTGGAATTTTGTTTTTTCTTTCAGTTCTGTGTTGGATTATTTGCTGTTCCCACCACTTGAACTCTGCACTGGAACTAATTTATTGTCCTTTGCTTACTTCTAAAATGGAAGAACTTCCTGTGGGAACCAGCACTTGAGCCCTGTAGTTTAACTGCTTCACTGCTGATTCTCTGGGGAAGGGTATTTGTGCAGCTCAGGTTTTAACTGTTGACCTTGTAGGCATTTACAGGTCTTTTGAGGTCCGAAACACCTGGTTTTTGTGGAAACTCTGGTCTAGGCCTGAGTCTTGTCAGCAAACTGCACTCCTGTGGTTCTATATTCCTGACCAGTCTCCACTGAGTGGGCCTGTGCTGATTGGGAGGCAGATCAGCTGTCCATGCTGTATCCCAGTGTCCCCCTTGGAGGGCCTATCTCCCCCACTGCCTGCAGTCCAAACACTTCCCATGGGATGAGCCATGCACTAGTCCCTTGTGATGACCCACCAGCCTCTGAGTGGCTCCTTTTTTTAGTTGTCTGAGGTTCCTCACTCCTATGTGGGTCAACGGGAACCCTGTTAGTGATTTTGCTGGCCTGAGGACCACCAAAGCCCGACTCTCCCCTGCCACCTCCAAGCAACTTCATAGCAAGGGCAGAGATGTGGCTTTTGCCAGTTCTTGCTCCATGCACTCACCACCTCGAGCCTTGAACCAGCTGGGATTTGAAATGGTGGGAGTGATCCTTTCTTTCTCTCATCGTGGCTTCTCCTGCCTTCATGAACTCTGTAGGTCTCTCCTCCTCTTCCCCTGAGCTCTAGCAGCCTCAGTTTAATTATTGTTACTTTCTAATAGTTGTAAATTGGTTGATTCGTGGGAGAGAGTGATGGTGGGGACCATCTGTTCCGCCATCCTGACCAGAAGCCTTTTTTTTATTTTAATTTCTTTTATTGTACATGTTTTAGGGTACACTTTTTTGTTTTAATACATGCACATACTGTATAAAGACATAATCAGAATAGTTAGCATCTTGGGCCAGCCCGGTGGCGCACTGGATAGTGCGCCGCTTGGGAAGCGTGGCGGCGCTCCCGCCCGAGGGTTCGGATCCCACATACAGACCGGTTCCCGCTCACTGGTTGAGCGAAGCGCGGGAGCAACACCGAGGGTTGCGATCCCGTTGCCGGTCCCCGGTCCGGTATGGGGGCAACACTGAGGGTTGCGATCCGTTGCCGGACACGGAAAAAGACAAAAAGACAAAAAAAAAAAAAAGAATAGTTAGCATCTCTATTACCTAAACATTTATCATTTCTTTGTGGTTATAACATTCAAGATCCTCTTTTATGGCTACCTTGAAATATACGGTACAATATCATTAGCTATTGTCACCCTAGGGCACCAGAATTTATTCTTCCTATCTAACTGTAACTTTGTAACTTTGTAGCAGTCTATCAGCCTTTCCCGAGCAGCCTCCCTCCCTTTCCCTGCTTCTGATAACAACTCTTCTAGTCTCTATTTCTCTTTCTTTCTCTCTTTTCAACTTATTTTTTCTTAATTGATCCATGATAATTGTATACACTTACGGAGTACAATATGATATTTGGGTACATTCATTCTGTGTGCATTGATCATATCAGGGTACTTCATGTATTCATCATCTCAAATATTTGTGACTTCTTTGTGTTAAGAACATTCAATATCATCCTGACTAGCCATTCAAAGCTACATAGTACTTTGTTGTTAACTGTCATCTCCCTATATTACTATAGAGCCCTAGATCCCATTCTTCCTATTTCTCTAATATTTTGTATTCACTGACCACCCACTCCCCATCCCCACTTCTCCTTCTCCTCACCTGTCTCTAGTAACCACTCTTCTACACTCTACTTCTATGAGATCAACTTTTTCAGCTTCCACATGTGATTGAGAACATGTGCCATTTCTCTCTTTGTGCTTGGCTTATTTAACTTAACATAATTTTCTCCAGTCTCATCCATTTTTCGGCAAATGGCAGAATTTCATTCTTTTTTATGGCTGAGTAGTATTCCATTGTGTATATATACTACATTTTCTTTATCCAATCATCCATGGAAGGACAGTTAGGTTGGTTCCAACTCCTGTGAATAGAACCACAATAAATATGGAAGTGCAGGTGTCCCTTCAACTTGTTGATTTCCATTCCTTTGGAAATAAAGCAAGTAGTGGAATTACTAGATTGTATAGTAGTTCTATCTGTAGTTGTTTGAGAAATCTCCATACTGTTTCCATAGTGACTGCATTAATTTACATTCCCACCAACAAAGCATAAGAGTGCCCCTTTCTTCATATCTTTGACAGTATTTGTTATTTTCTGTCTTGTTGAAAATAGCCATTATAACTGGGGTGAGATGATATTTAATTGTGGGTTTGATTTGCATTTCTCTGATGATTAGCAATGTTGAGCATTTTTTCATATGCCAGTTGGCCATTTCTATGCCTTTCAAAAAATGTGTATTCAGTTCTTTTGCCCATTTTTTAATCTTATTATTTGTTTTTTTTACTATTCAGCTGTTTGAGTTCTTTGTATATCCTTTTTATAATCTGTATATTAATCCCTTGTCAGATGCATAGTTTGCAAATAATTTTGCAAAGTTTCCTTTGTTGTGCAGGTTTTTAGTTTGATGTAATTCCATTTGTTGATTTTTGCTTTCGTTCTTTGTGTTGTTGAAGTATTATTCATAAAGTCTTTGCCCAGACTTATGTCCTGAAGTTAACTGTAATATTAAAAAAGTATTCTTTATCTACTTTCATCAGGATAAAACACAATGAGGGAAAAAAATTGCAATGTATGCTTCTTTTTTCTCTTTGCAGGATTCATTCCATATCAATATATGCTTCTTGAGAACACCAACTATCAATTTTTTGATAATCCATGTTCTCAGCACATAGCATTAAATATTTGTTGAATGAAAGAATGAGGTTCAGATAATTAAGGAACTTTCCCATAGCAACTCAGCTATGGGAAACCTTCTTTTCAATGCATTCCTTATACCACCTTTGGTCTGCTTAAAATATGGAGCTGGGTCAACTATCTTACAATTACAAAGAGTCAAACAGGAGGAAAAAGCCAAAAGAACACATGATGCTGGCTACAAAATCACCAAATTTTTGGATCAAGGCCAGAAGGTACCTATATTCAGACTTTCTGCTATAAGAGAAAAATAAATCCCATCTTTGTTTAAGCTGCTATAAAACAGATTTTATATTATTTTCAGCTTAACATACTCCTGATGGATTCTCCTTTTTCATATGGATGAAAGGAGTCTGGAACACTGGTTTTGAACCGCCATACATAAAGTTCCTGTAAGGTCAGGGGAAAAGATCTGTTTCACATGGCAGTTTGAGAGCTATGAGGTTCTTTCCTCTATGTGCTTCTAAAATTTGGAAGCAAAGAGGGAGGAAGGAAGGGATAGGGATAGCTTAGATCAGAGTTTAGGACTCAGTTCTAAAGACTGTGAGACTTGTATCTTCCAAATCTAATCTAAATTTTCTCAATGAAACATTAGATTTGCAAAGTGCTTACTCAACAGAGAAGCCCTGAGGAATATGGAGAAAAAGATATCTGAGGGAGGTAAATATAAGGGGATGAAGAATTTACCTAGAGGTGACAAATTTACTTTCAAATTGAGTGCCTTGACTGATATGGCTGCCAACCAGAGTTGAGACCATGAGGAAGGATGTCATGGCACAAATTAGCAACAGGGAAGGGGAGCCATTAACCAGAACCAACAGGTTTCCTGTGGTGCCTAAGACCCACAAAGCCTTCTGAGTCATCTCCATGTGTGAGGTGGATATACATGCACACGCTTAGTACGTTGAGGACTGACTGCACCCAATATGTCATTTCTTCTTATTTTTTGCAGTTTGTATATTGCTAAAACTATACAGAGTGCCTTCATATTGCTACTATCATAGTAGGCAGGGTTGTATGTGTCAGCCAAGCCTGAGGAACTCTTTGTTGTTTAGTTTGAAAGCTATACTACAAGCAAAGAATATGAACCATGAGACCAAAAGAATAAGTGATTGTCACATAAAATTGCTCAAAAAGAAAGCTAACATCACACTCCTTTATGAAGAATCTGAAATAATTATTCAAGCCCTCTTTATAGCACTTTGACACAGTATGCAAGAAAACGCTGAAACAATATCCATGAACATCACCATGTCATGCTATAATTAGTTAACATGGTTTGGTCGTTAACTAATGATAGAGTTTGGGTATGTTATCCTCCCCAAAGCTCCTGTCAAAATCTGATCTCCAACTTGGCCATCGGTTTAGGTTATGGTGGGTTGGATCCCTCACGAATAGTTCAATGCCCTCCCTGTGGTGGTGGGGAGTTAGTGAGTAAGTTCTCACTCTATTAGTTCCCAGGAGAGCTAGTTTTTTGGGGGACTCTGGCACCTCTCTCTCTTTCTTGCTTCCTCTTGTCATGTGATCTTGCCCCCACCAGGCTTCCTTGCAGCTTTCTACCATGAGTAGAAGCAGCCTGCGGCTCGCATCACATGCAGCTGTCCCAGAATTGTGAGCCAAATAAACCTCTCTTCTTTATAAACTGCCCAGTTTCACCTATTCTATTGTAGCAACACAAAAACAGACTAACACAAATAAGATCACATTTTCTACCCCTAAAAATATTTAACAACATTTGAATATTAAAGTGAGATTATTACATAAGGTGGAAATGAGTTTTCATCTCATAGAAAGATTCAGCACCTAAGTCACAGGGCCTTAAAAATAAATTTCCTGGTTCAAAAAAAAGTCTGCCTTATTTTGGCAATCCAAATATTTTATCTTCTTTCTAACACTCTGTAAATACTTGAAGTATTCTCAAATATCCCACGTAGTAAAAGACCTCATCTAAGATAAATATTGAAAACCCTTCTAGTGAGTATTGCCAGCAAGATGGCAGAATAAGACTTTCCAGAGCTTGTTTCCTCAAAGAAACATCAATTTTAACAACTATTTTTTGTTTGTTTGTTTGTTTTGTGACCAGTAAGGAGATCGCAACCCTTGGCTTGGTGTCACCCACACCGCGCTCAGCCAGTGAGCACACTGGCCATCCCTATATAGGATCTGAACCCATGGCCTCAGCACTCCCAGTGCCGCTGCGCTCCCAGCGCCACACTCTCCCAAGTGAGCCACGGGTTTGGCCCTCAATTTTAACAACTATTAGTGCATGAAAATACCTTCACAGAACTAAGGAAACCAGATGAAAGATTACAGTACCTTAGTGTAGCACATATATAAGAAAAGATGCTTTGAAGAGGGTAGGAAGGACAGTTTCACATTACCAACATCAACCCTCCCCCAACCCCAGACAGCACAGTGCAGAGATGCCATCTATGTGGGAGAAGGAGAATGAAGTGTGCCTGACCTTGGTGCAGACCCCAGCACCAGGCCTGCCCCAGTGAAACTCAGTGCTAGGCTGGCCTCCATAGCTCCAGACTCCAGGCCAGAACCCAGGGACCCAGCCTCCAGACCTGCACCAAAACCAGGTGACAGAGTTTAAATATGTTGTCCCCACCAAAACTCAAGTGGAAATCTTATCCCCAATGTGGCAGTGTTGGAAGCTGAGTCATGGCGGTGGATCCTTCATGAATGGATTAATGCTCTCCCTGGGGGAAGGGGATCTAAGTGAGATCTCACTCTATTAGTTCCTGTTTTAGTCCATTTTGTGTTGCTATAACAGAATTACCTGAGACTGGATAATTTATAAAGAAGAGAGGTTTATTTGACTTACGATTCTGGAACAGCTGCATCTGGCATGGGACTCAGGCTGCTTCTACTCATGGCGGAAAGTGGCAGGAAGCCAGCAGTACAAGTACATCACATGGCAACAGGAAGCAAGAGAAAGAGAGAGAGAAACAGGTGGTGCCAGCGTCCTATAAACAACAAGCTCTTGCAAGAACTAATAGAGTGAGAACTCGCTCATTAATTCCCCCTCCCCCAGGGAGAACATTAATCCATTCATGTGGTATCCACCCCTATGACTCAATCAGTTTCCAACACTGCTACACTGGAGATCAAATTTCCACATGAGTTTTGGAGGAGACAACATATCCAAACTCCATCATTCCACCCCTGACCCCCCCCAAATCCATGTCACTCTCACATACAAAATACAATCATGCTATCTCAACAGTCCCAAAAGTCTTAGCTTGCTCCAGCACCAACTTAAAAGTCCAAAGTCCAAAGTCTCCTCTGAGACCATAAGCAAAAGTCCTTCCAGATTTGAACCTGTAAAAGTCAAAACCAAATTTATCTACTGCCAAGATACAATGGTAGAGCAGGCATCAGGTATACATTCCCATTCCAAAAGGGATAAATAGGCCAAAAGAAAGGAAAAACAGGTCCCAAATAAGTCTGAAACCCAGCAGGGGAGGCATTAAATCTCAAGGCTGGCGAATCAGGTACCTTGATTCCATGTTTGACTGCCTCTGCACACTGGTGTGGGGGTTGGGTCCCCAAGTCCTTGGGCAGCTCCACTCCTATGGCTTTCCTGGTCTTGGACCACACTTCACCTCTCCCAGGCTGGTGTTTCACTCTGGTAGCTCCACAGGTCTGGGGTCTCCATGGTGGTCCCACTCTCATCGCTCCAATAGGCATGGTGCTATTGGGGTTTCTCTGCTGCAACTCTGATCCCACATTTCTGCTCCACATTGCGCTAGTAGATGGTCTCTGCAGTGGCTCCACCCCTGCGGCAGGGCTCTGCCTAGGTCCCCAGGCTTTTCCATACATCCTCTGGAATCTGGGTGGAGGATGCCACACCTCCACTGCTCTCACATCCTGCCAGCCACCAGACTTAACACAACGTGGACACCACCGAGGTTTTGGGCCTCTACTCTCCAGGGCTGCTGCACAAACCACACTTGGGGCCACTCCAGCTGGAGCAGCTGGGATACAGGGAGCAGGATCCTGATGGCAGCTGTGCCCCACGTCTGTCTTCCAGGATAACTCAGTCCTTCTAGTCCTCAGGGTCTGTGATGGGTGGGGCACCCTTCCAGTCTTCCCAAATGCCTGCAGGGCTTTCCTCACATTTTCTCTGCTATTAGCATCTGGCTGCCTCACCGCCAAGATAATGTCTTTAGCAACCAGTATATCTGTTTCACCCTTGCTCTGTTCACTGGCTCTCCACTTCTTTACCACATGGCCAGGCCACAAATTTTCAAAGTCTTTACACTCTGATTCCCTTTTAAATTCTGGCTTTACATCATGATTTTGCCGCCATAACTCAAAGTAGGCTCTTAAAAGCAATGATGCAGCTTCCTTAATGCTTTGCTGCTTAGAAATTTCTTTGGCCAAATGCTCTGGTTCACAGCTCTTAATTTCCAACTTCCACAAAGTCCAATGGCATGGATACAATACAGCCAGGTGTAGCAAGGGTTATCTTTTGTCCAATTCCCAATAAGTTCCTCATTTCTATCTGAGACCTCCTCATCCACATGGCCTTTACTGTCCACGTTTCTATCAGCATTTTGCTCGCCACCACATAAGTCTCTAAGATATTCAAAACTTTCCCTCATCTTTTTCTCTTCTTCTAAGTCCTCCAAACTCCTCCAACCTTTGCCCATTACCCAGCTCCAAAGATGCATCCACATTTTCAGGTATCTGTTTAGCAACACCCCA